>NC_060191.1:75863632-75866132 GCF_021184085.1 Oncorhynchus gorbuscha | reverse complement strand
CAGGGCCCAGGTCTGACAGGGCCCAGGTCTGTCAGGGCCCAGGTCTGGGGAAAAAAAACAATGGAAAATGAAGCAGCTGTTTTCTTGATAAATCATTTGAGGATAAACAGGTTGTAGAGATGGTGACGTTTTCCTCTGGTCAGGATAGAGCGAGTGGGGCGTCTGGCGCATCACAACACGCTCCCTTCCACCCCATAGCGAGAGAAACGGGGTGGAAGGGAGGTCTGGGATTGAGACGGTACGTCGATTTCTGAAATCAGCTAAAGGGAAGAAATGTATGCAGGGTTATTATGTATCAGATTTGTTTTCTTCCTGAAAGTGATTTGTTTATTGTATCAGCAAAGGTTTTGATGTAAAAAAACAAAACAACAGGGGGAGGTTTGACAAGCCCTGAAATCGCTAGACTCAAGAAAGTTGAGATGAGATTTAAACTCTAAAGGAAAGTAAAAGGTTCAGTTGCAGCCTTAACTCTGTAAAGACATGTTTTCTGTCTCTTCCTGTAAAGAGATGTTTTCCGTCTCTTCCTGTAAAGAGATGTTTTCCGTCTCTTCCTGTAAAGAGATGTTTTCCGTCTCTTCCTGTAAAGAGATGTTTTCCGTCTCTTCCTGTAAAGAGATGTTTTCTGTCTCTTCCTGTAAAGAGATGTTTTCTGTCTCTTCCTGTAAAGAGATGTTTTCTGTCTCTTCCTGTAAAGTGATGTTTTCTGTCTCTTCCTGTAAAGAGATGTTTTCCGTCTCTTCCTGTAAAGAGATGTTTTACGTCTCTTCCTGTAAAGAGATGTTTTCTGTCTCTTCCTGTAAAGAGATGTTTTCTGTCTCTTCCTGTAAAGAGATGTTTTCCGTCTCTTCCTGTAAAGAGATGTTTTCCGTCTCTTCTTGTAAAGAGATGTTTTCTGTCTCTTCCTGTAAAGAGATGTTTTCTGTCTCTTCCTGTAAAGAATGTTTTCTGTCTCTTCCTGTAAAGAGATGTTTTCTGTCTCTTCCTGTAAAGAGATGTTTTCCGTCTCTTCCTGTAAAGAGATGTTTCCCGTCTCTTCCTGTGAAGAGATGTTTCCCGTCTCTTCCTGTAAAGAGATGTTTCCCGTCTCTTCCTGTGAAGAGATGTTTCCCGTCTCTTCCTGTAAAGAGATGTTTCCCGTCTCTTCCTGTGAAGAGATGTTTCCGTCTCTTCCTCTGTAGTCTTTCCCCAGCCAGGAGCAGTTTTAAGATTTCTTATTTCGACGTAAACGGAGCGAGAGACGTAACAAAAAAGAAAGAGCCGTAGAGTTAATGAAAGGAAAGGGACAGTGGTGTTTAAAAATAAACAAATGAAAGCTCAAAAAGTGGGAGTGGCCATCCTGTTCTCAAGAGGTTTTTTGCCTTTGTCATATGAGGTTGAAGAGGTGGTTGAGGGGAGGGTATTAAACGTTACAGCGAGATATGAAGACATCAGTTCATCACACATCAAATGTGTTTAATACATGTACATGCCCCAGTAGTGGCAGTTGAGAGGGTATGTTTTTTAGAGAGATAATCAAATACCATTGAGAAGTGTAACACTGAGGATGATTTATTTCTTGCTGGGGATTTTAACTGCACAGTCAGTGATTTAGAAAGATAAACTTCTTGTTAATCTACCCATCGTGTCCGATTTCAAAAAGGCTTTACAGTGAAAGCACACCACATGATTATGTTAGATCACCGCCAAGTCACAAAAACACACACAGCCATTTTTCCAGTCAAAGAGAGGAGTGAAAAAAAGCAGAAATAGAGAGAAAATTAATGACTAACCTTTGATGATCTTCATCAGATGGCACTCATAGGACTTCATGTTACACAATACATGTATGTTTTTTTCGATAAAGTTCATATTTATATCCAAAAATCTCAGTTTACATTGGCACGTTACGTTCAGTAATGTTTTGCTTCCAAAACATCCGGTGATTTTGCAGAGAGCCACATCAATTTACAGAAATACTCATCATAAACATTGATAAAAGATACTAGTGTTATTCACAGAATTAAAGATAGACTTCTCCTTAATGCAACCGCTGTGTCAGATTTCAAAAAAACTTTACGGAAAAAGCATAATCTGAGTACGGCGCTCAGAGCCCAAACCAGCCAGAGAAATATCCGCCATGTTGGAGTCAACATTAGTCAGAAATAGCATTATAAATATTCACTTATCTTTGATATATATAATTATATATTATAATTTATTCTATATAATATATATAATTCTGACTAATGTTGACTCCACAATATGGCGGATATCTTTAAGCGCTGTACTCAGATTATTGCATGGTGTGTTTTTTCCGTACATTTCTTTTTAAATCTGACACAGTGGTTGCATTATGGAGAAGTTTATCTAAAGTTCCATGTATAATAGTTGTATCTATTATCAATGTTTATTATGAGTATTTCTGTAAATTGATGTGGCTCTCTGCAAAGTCACAGCATGTTTTAGAACTACTGATCATAACACGCCAATGTAAACTTTATCAAACAAAACATACATGTAT
>NC_060191.1:75841132-75858632 GCF_021184085.1 Oncorhynchus gorbuscha | reverse complement strand
GTGTGGATCAGAAAACCAGTCAGTATCTGGTGTGGATCAGAAAACCAGTCAGTATCTGGTGTGGATCAGAAAACCAGTCAGTATCTGGTGTGGATCAGAAAACCAGTCAGTATCTGGTGTGGATCAGAAAACCAGTCAGTAGCTGGTGTGGATCAGATAACCAGTCAGTATCTGGTGTGGATCAGAAAACCAGTCAGTAGCTGGTGTGGATCAGAGAACCAGTCAGTATCTGGTGTGGATCAGATAACCAGTCAGTAGCTGGTGTGGATCAGAAAACCAGTCAGTATCTGGTGTGGATCAGAAAACCAGTCAGTATCTGATGTGGATCAGAAAACCAGTCAGTATCTGGTGTGGATCAGAGAACCAGGCAGTATCTGGTGTGGATCAGATAACCAGTCAGTATCTGGTGTGGATCAGATAACCAATCAGTATCTGGTGTGGATCAGAGAACCAGTCAGTATCTGGTGTGGATCAGAACCAGTCAGTATCTGGTGTGGATCAGAACCAATCAGTATCTGGTGTGGATCAGAACCAGTCAGTATCTGGTGTGAATCAGAGAACCAGTCAGTATCTGGTGAGGATCAGATAACCAGTCAGTATCTGGTGTGGATCAGAAAACCAGGCAGTATCTGGTGTGGATCAGAGAACCAATCAGTATCTGGTGTGGATCAGAACTAGTCAGTATCTGGTGTGGATCAGAGAACCAGGCAGTATCTGGTGTGGATCAGAGAACCAATCAGTATCTGGTGTGGATCAGAGAACCAGTCAGTATCTGGTGTGGATCAGAACCAGTCAGTATCTGGTGTGGATCAGAAAACCAGTTAGTATCTGGTGTGGATCAGAGAACCAGTCAGTATCTGGTGTGGATCAGAGAACCAGTCAGTATCTGGTGTGGATCAGAAAACCAGTTAGTATCTGGTGTGGATCAGAGAACCAGTCAGTATCTGGTGTGGATCAGAGAACCAGTCAGTATCTGGTGTGGATCAGAAAACCAGTTAGTATCTGGTGTGGATCAGAGAACCAGTCAGTATCTGGTGTGACCACCATTTGCCTCATGGAGTGGGACACATCTCCTTCACATAGAGTTGATCAGGTTGTTGGTGGTGGCCTGTGGAATGTTGTCCCCACTCCTCTTAAACGGCTGTGTGAAGTTGCTGGATATTGGCGGGAACTGGGACATTTTCAGCTTCCAGGAATTGTGTCCAGATCCTTGTGACATGGGGCTGTGCATTATCATGCTGAAACATGAGGTGATGGTGGTGGATGAATGGCACGACAACGGGCCTCAGGATCTCCTCACGGTCTCTCTGTACATTCAAATTGCCATCGATAGAATACAATTGTGTTGGTTGTCCGTTGCTTATGTCTGCCCGTACCATAACCCCACTGCCCGTACCATAACCCCACTGCCCATACCATAACCCCACTGCCCGTACCATAACCCCACTGACCGTACCATAACCCCACTGCCCATACCATAACCCCACTGACCGTACCATAACCCCACTGCCCATACCATAACCCCACTGCCCGTACCATAACCCCACTGCCCGTACCATAACCCCACTGCCCGTACCATAACCCCACTGCCCATACCATAACCCCACTGCCCGTACCATAACCCCACTGCCCATACCATAACCCCACTGCCCGTACCATAACCCCACTGACCGTACCATAACCCCACTGCCACCATGGGGCACTCTGTTCTCAATTGTGGTATTATGTGTTTTTTCACGTGATTTGTAACTTAAGTTGTACATAATGTTTCTGCCACCAATATTACTCGCCAACGTGCAATCCTTGGACAATAAACTAGACGAGGTACGATCATTGGACAATAAACTAGACGAGGTACAATCATTGGACAATAAACTAGACGAGGTACAATCACGAATATCCTACCAACGGGACATCAAAAACTGTAACATGTTATGTTTCACGGAATCGTGGCTGAATGATGACATGGATATTCAGCTAGCGGGATATACTCTGCATCGGCAAGATAGAACAGCACACTACGGTAAGACGAGGGGGGGGGGTCTGCACATATTTGTGAACAACTGCTGGTGCACGAAATCTAAGGAAGTCTCTAGAGTTTGCTCGCCTGAAGTAGTATGTTATGATAAGCTCCAGATCACACTATTTGCCAAGAGAGGAAACCGCTCAGCCAGAGGCGGCGCTCCTAGTGGCCGGGGACTTTAATGCAGGGAAACTTAAATCAGTTCTACCTCATTTCTACCAGCATGTTAAATGTGCAACCAGAGGAAAATAACTCTGGACCATCTTTACTCCACACACAGAGACGCGTACAAAGCTCTCCCTCGCCCTCCATTTGGCAAATCTGACCAGTTAGTTCGATGGATTATCTTGGCAAAGGAGAAATGCTCACTAACAGGGATGTAAACAAATTTGTTCACAATATTTTAGAGAAACCACATTTCTGCTATCTTTTATTACTGCTCATGAAACCAACATGTTGTGTTATATTTCTGTAGAGTAATATAGGATATGGCATTTAGAAGATGTACTTTATCCAAAGGTACTTTCATGCATAGGTTGGCCCCCAGCAGAAATCGAACCCACGACCCTTAGCATTGCAAGCACCATGCCCTACTGACCGAGCTACAATGGGATCCTTTCTCACCTCGTAGTCGGGCAGCAGATCGTCTTCGTCCTCTAGGCTGTAGAAGACAGAGTGAATGTCCTGTTCGCTCTCTGCAAACAGTTTCCTCTCCAGCGGTGACTCGGGGTAGATGTCCACAAACGTGGTCTCCAAATAGTCCTTGTTCCCCAGACCCATGGCGTCAGGGTGGCCCCAGAGAGGAGCCGGTGGGTACAGGGTCTCCAGAGTGCTGGGGAGGGAGCAAGGATCTAACAGCTGTTGCTGGGCCTGCTGGTACCCAAGCTCCCCTGGTCCTGGTTCTCCTGCCCCCCCGCAGTAAACCCTCCAGCCCAGTGGGGGCAGTGTCTTATCCTCCTCACACATCATCAGGACACCGTTGAACAGGCTGTTAGTGGTGCAGGTAGTACCCAGTCCTCGGGGATCTGCCTTGGGGCTCTCCCTTCCTAGCAGAGGGTGCTCTAGTTCATCCAGACTCTCCATCCCTCTTTCTCTCTCTCTGGTCTGTTCTGGTAGATAGCTAACGCAGCCGATGGCCTGGCCGGGAGGGAAGCCACCACATCAACCAATCAATGGTCTGGAAATCGATCTTGCAGATAAAAAGAGAAAGCGTTCTTTTGGATTTAAGAGAAAAGTGCCGCTGCCTCGCTGGCTTTAGGAGCACACTGGTAATCCATGTTCAATTAGTTTCAATGGTTCTCTTATTACAGACCTTGTTCTCAAACCGATAGAGAGAAGCACAAATCACCATGGCATCCTTAGTCGGTCCCCAGACCTCTTCTCTGTGTTGGGTTCTGTTCTGTTGGGTTCTGTTCTGTTGGGTTCTGTTGTGTTGGGTTCTGTTGTGTTCTGTTGGGTTCTGTTGGGTTGGGTTCTGTTGTGTTGTGTTGGGTTCTGTTGGGTTGGGTTCTGTTGTGTTGTGTTGGGTTCTGTTGTGTTGTGTTGGGTTCTGTTCTGTTGTGTTCTGTTGTGTTGGGTTCTGTTCTGTTGTGTTGGGTTCTGTTGTGTTGTGTTCTGTTGGGTTCTGTTGTGTTGGGTTCTGTTGTGTTGGGTTCTGTTGTGTTCTGTTGTGTTGTGTTGTGTTCTGTTGGGTTCTGTTGTGTTGGGTTCTGTTGTGTTGTGTTGGGTTCTGTTGTGTTGTGTTGGGTTCTGTTGTGTTCTGTTGGGTTGTGTTGGGTTGTGTTCTGTTGGGTTCTGTTGTGTTGGGTTGTGTGGTGTTGTGTTCTGTTGGGTTGTGTTGGGTTCTGTTGTGTTCTGTTTGGTTCTGTAGTGTTCTGTTGGGTTCTGTTGTGTTCTTTTGGGTTGTGTTGGGTTCTGTTGTGTTCTGTTGTGTTGGGTTCTGTTGGGTTCTGTTGTGTTGTGTTCTGTTGGGTTCTGTTGTGTTGGGTTCTGTTGGGTTCTGTTGTGTTGGGTTCTGTTGGGTTGTGTTGGGTTCTGTTGGGTTGGGTTCTGTTGGGTTCTGTTGGGTTGGGTTCTGTTGGGTTGGGTTCTGTTGGGTTTTGTTCTGTTGGGTTCTGTTGGGTTGGGTTCTGTTGGGTTCTGTTCTGTTGGGTTCTGTTGGGTTGGGTTCTGTTGGGTTCTGTTCTGTTGGGTTCTGTTGGGTTGGGTTCTGTTGGGTTCTGTTCTGTTGGGTTCTGTTGGGTTGGGTTCTGTTGGGTTCTGTTCTGTTGGGTTCTGTTGGGTTCTGTTCTGTTGGGTTCTGTTGGGTTCTGTTCTGTTGGGTTCTGTTCTGTTGGGTTCTGTTCTGTTGGGTTCTGTTCAGTTGGGTTCTGTTGGGTTGGGTTCTGTTGGGTTGTCTCTTTTTCTTTTCACACGTCAGATATGATTTGTTCCGGGGGCCGGTGGATTAAGGCTGGGAGTGTGTATACGGTCATGAACATGCTATTGTTGCTCAGTCTCAAATAACACTCTGAACGTGGACGACCTTGATTACTATGGCGACAGAGGACATGGGAAATACTGGGACGGGGGTTTTTAAAGCCTGAATTCAATTTCCCTGTCAAACATCAAGACGTAATCCTCAAAAAGCAGCATCACGGACAATGCTTATACTCATGTTATTTTCTCCCTGTGTAAAAACCCGCTTGAATAAAAACACAAGCACTTGAAGGTCTAGAAATAAGAGGAGAGAGAAAATAACTATAAAATAAGTATTTTCAAGATGTCTCTGTGTTTAGCTGCATTCGGGTGTATTGTAGCTCCAAATGGAACCAGAGGCACCACAACCAGGCCTCCGCCCTCCTCACCACCGCAGTCAGAACACCCTTGTCTTGTGTTGATGGTTAGAGAGGGACCAGAACCAGGCCTCCGCCCTCCTCACCACCGCAGTCAGAACACCCTTGTCTTGTGTTGATGGTTAGAGAGGGACCACAACCAGGCCTCCGCCCTCCTCACCACCGCAGTCAGAACACCCTTGTCTTGTGTTGATGGTTAGAGAGGGACCAGAACCAGGCCTCCGCCCTCCTCACCACCGCAGTCAGAACACCCTTGTCTTGTGTTGATGGTTAGAGAGGGACCAGAACCAGGGCCTCCGCCCTCCTCACCACCGCAGTCAGAACACCCTTATCTTGTGTTGATGGTTAGAGAGGGACCAGAACCAGGGCCTCCGCCCTCCTCACCACCGCAGTCAGAACACCCTTGTCTTGTGTTGATGGTTAGAGAGGGACCAGAACCAGGGCCTCCGCCCTCCTCACCACCGCAGTCAGAACACCCTTGTCTTGTGTTGATGGTTAGAGAGGGACCAGAACCAGGGCCTCCGCCCTCCTCACCACCGCAGTCAGAACACCCTTGTCTTGTGTTGATGGTTAGAGAGGGACCACAACCAGGCCTCCGCCCTCCTCACCACCGCAGTCAGAACACCCTTGTCTTGTGTTGATGGTTAGAGAGGGACCACAACCAGGCCTCCGCCCTCCTCACCACCGCAGTCAGAACACCCTTGTCTTGTGTTGATGGTTAGAGAGGGACCAGAACCAGGGCCTCCGCCCTCCTCACCACCGCAGTCAGAACACCCTTGTCTTGTGTTGATGGTTAGAGAGGGACCACAACCAGGCCTCCGCCCTCCTCACCACCGCAGTCAGAACACCCTTGTCTTGTGTTGATGGTTAGAGAGGGACCACAACCAGGCCTCCGCCCTCCTCACCACCGCAGTCAGAACACCCTTGTCTTGTGTTGATGGTTAGAGAGGGACCAGAACCAGGCCTCCGCCCTCCTCACCACCGCAGTCAGAACACCCTTGTCTTGTGTTGATGGTTAGAGAGGGACCAGAACCAGGGCCTCCGCCCTCCTCACCACCGCAGTCAGAACACCCTTGTCTTGTGTTGATGGTTAGAGAGGGACCAGAACCAGGCCTCCGCCCTCCTCACCACCGCAGTCAGAACACCCTTGTCTTGTGTTGATGGTTAGAGAGGCACCAGAACCAGGCCTCCGCCCTCCTCACCACCGCAGTCAGAACACCCTTGTCTTGTGTTGATGGTTAGAGAGGGACCAGAACCAGGCCTCTGCCCTCCTCACCACCGCAGTCAGAACACCCTTGTCTTGTGTTGATGGTTAGAGAGGGACCAGAACCAGGCCTCCGCCCTCCTCACCACCGCAGTCAGAACACCCTTGTCTTGTGTTGATGGTTAGAGAGGGACCAGAACCAGGGCTGTCCTCCAGGGCTGTCCTCCACGGCTGTCCTCCAGGGCTGTCCTCCACGGCTGTCCTCCAGGGCTGTCCTCCAGGGCTGTCCTCCACGGCTGTCCTCCAGGGCTGTCCTCCACGGCTGTCCTCCACGGCTGTCCTCCAGGGCTGTCCTCCACGGCTGTCCTCCAGGGCTGTCCTCCACGGCTGGGGGGGGGGGGGGCGGGGGGGGTAATGGAGGAATCGGAGGTCACCTGCTATTGATTTATTGGCTGTGTGTTTCGCAGCTCGCTGCTCGGGGCTCGCTGCTCGGGGCACAGCTACGTGTGTAGGACAGGAGTACTCCTGAGGGACGCGTGTTTTAAATTCTCCAGCTCCGCTGTGCCCAGGGTCCCATTCAATAAAGCCACCGTAGGGGAGGAGTCGGTCGGTCGGCCAGCCGGTGGTTTTGGTGGGTAGTCTGTCGTCCTCTGTCGACGAGGTGCAGCTCTGCCAAAGAGGGGAACAAGGTCAGACATTTAGAACATTTTTTAGCCTCCTCAGGTTGTCAACAACTTTGTCTCTGCACACTGCGTTACGTCTCTCTGGGAGTCGTAGTGTAATATATTCTGAGTGAATGGTATGGTGGTGCCAAACAGGCTTGTAACCTAGTGTCTCACAAGTGTCACAGTCTATTTTGGGGGAGGAGGGAGGGGGAGGGGTGAGGGGTGGGGTGGAGGGGGAAGGGGGAGGGGAGGGGGAGGGGGAGGGGTGGGGTGGAGTCAGAGAGATACCATGATGCTCGGTGGCCAGCTGCTGTCAGTGATAAAGACCAGTTTACGGTTTACAAGGATACAGTATTTTCAACCTAATTTTTTTTTCAGTTTCCTGAAATGAGATGTGGAGACACGGCACAAGTGTTTTATTTGACCTCGTAACTACGTTAGTGAAATGGTAAAAACAGCAGCCGCCGAATAATGGAACCGACAGCTATCTGCGCCCCCGGAAGATTAGCACCCCCAAGAGCCACTCCAAATAGCCCTCAGGGATCCAGCAGGACAGTCCTCCCGAGTGACGCAGTGGTCAAAGGTACTGTATTGCTAGTGCTAGATGTGGCACTCCAGACCTGGGTTCGATCCCGGGTTGTGTCAGAGCTGGCCGTGAACTGGGAGACCCATGAGGCGGAACACAATTGTCCCAAGGTCATCTGGGTTAAAGGAGGGTTTGGCTGGCTGGGATTTCCTTGTCCCATCGCGCTCTAGCGACTCGTTTTGAAGCCTGCAAGCTGATTTTGGTCGCCAGCTTGACAGTGTTTCACCAACACATTGGTGCGGCTGGTTTCCGGGTTAAGCGTGCAGTGTGCCAAGAAGCAGTGCGGCTTGGCACAGTCGTGTTTCGGAGGGCACATGGCTCTCGACCTTCGCCTCTCCGGAGTTGCAGCGATGGGACAAGACTGTAACTACCAATTGGGGAAAAGAGGGGGTACAGCAGGAAGGACAGACCCAAACTACAGTACTCAGTATCTCAAGCTGCTGAATTACTTCACAGACACACACCAGGTCTGCCAGAACTCTTGGTCCTAGTGACATTGTTTAGGGGAATGACTCTGGGTCCTAGTGACATTGTTTAGGGGAATGACTCTTGGTCCTAGTGACATTGTTTAGGGGAATGACTCTGGGGCCTAGTGACATTGTTTAGGGGAATGACTCTGGGTCCTAGTGACATTGTTTAGGGGAATGACTCTGGGGCCTAGTGACATGGTTTAGGGGAATGACTCTGGGTCCTAGTGACATTGTTTAGGGGAATGACTCTGGGGCCTAGTGACATGGTTTAGGGGAATGACTCTTGGTCCTAGTGACATTGTTTAGGGGAATGACTCCGGGGCCTAGTGACATTGTTTAGGGGAATGACTCTGGGCCCTGGTGACATGGTTTAGGGGAATAACTATGGACCCTAGTGACATGGTTTAGGGGAATGACTCTGGGCCCTGGTGACATGGTTTAGGGGAATGACTCTGGGTCCTAGTGACATTGTTTAGGGGAATGACTCTGGGCCCTGGTGACATGGTTTAGGGGAATAACTGGACCCTAGTGACATGGTTTAGGGGAATGACTCTGGGCCCTAGTGACATTGTTTAGGGCATAACTCTGGGCCCTGGTGACATGGTTTAGGGGAATAACTATGGACCCTAGTGACATGGTTTAGGGGAATGACTCTGGGCCCTGGTGACATGGTTTAGGGGAATGACTCTGGGTCCTAGTGACATTGTTTAGGGGAATGACTCTGGGCCCTGGTGACATGGTTTAGGGGAATAACTCTGGACCCTAGTGACATGGTTTAGGGGAATGACTCTGGGCCCTAGTGACATTGTTTAGGGGCATAACTCTGGGCCCTGGTGACATGGTTTAGGGGAATGACTCTTGGTCCTAGTGACATTGTTTAGGGGAATGACTCCGGGGCCTAGTGACATTGTTTAGGGGAATGACTCTGGGCCCTGGTGACATGGTTTAGGGGAATGACTCTGGGTCCTAGTGACATTGTTTAGGGGAATGACTCTGGGCCCTGGTGACATGGTTTAGGGGAATAACTGGACCCTAGTGACATAGTTTAGGGGAATGACTCTGGGCCCTAGTGACATTGTTTAGGGGCATAACTCTGGGCCCTGGTGACATGGTTTAGGGGAATAACTATGGACCCTAGTGACATGGTTTAGGGGAATGACTCTGGGCCCTGGTGACATGGTTTAGGGGAATGACTCTGGGTCCTAGTGACATTGTTTAGGGGAATGACTCTGGGCCCTGGTGACATGGTTTAGGGAAATAACTCTGGACCCTAGTGACATGGTTTAGGGGAATGACTCTGGGCCCTAGTGACATTGTTTAGGGGCATAACTCTGGGCCCTGGTGACATGGTTTAGGGGAATGACTCTTGGTCCTAGTGACATTGTTTAGGGGAATGACTCTGGGCCCTGGTGACATGGTTTAGGGGAATGACTCTTGGTCCTAGTGACATTGTTTAGGGGCATAACTCTGGGCCCTGGTGACATGGTTTAGGGGAATGACTCTTGGTCCTAGTGACATTGTTTAGGGGAATGACTCTGGGGCCTAGTGACATGGTTTAGGGGAATGACTCTGGGCCCTGGTGACATGGTTTAGGGGAATAACTCTGGGCCCTAGTAAAATGGCTATATACAGGAAGTACCAGGTAATAACATGGCTATATACAGGAAGTACCAGGTAATAACATGGCTATATACAGGAAGTACCAGGTAATAACATGGCTATATACAGGGAGTACCAGGTAATAACATGGCTATATACAGGGAGTACCAGGTAATAACATGGCTATATACAGGAAGTACCAGGTAATAACATGGCTATATACAGGAAGTACCAGGTAATAACATGGCTACATACAGGAAGTACCAGGTAATAACATGGCTATATACAGGAAGTACCAGGTAATAACATGGCTATATACAGGAAGTACCAGGTAATAACATGGCTATATACAGGAAGTACCAGGTAATAACATGGCTATATACAGGAAGTACCAGGTAATAACATGGCTATATACATGTGTTGCTGCCTTGCTGGAAGTACCAGGTAATAACATGGCTATATACAGGAAGTACCAGGTAATAACATGGCTATATACAGGAAGTACCAGGTAATAACATGGCTATATACAGGAAGTATACTTTTTTGTATATACATTTGACTGGTAACTGTATTGTCTCTACCTTCTTGCTCTTTGTGTTGTTGCCCAATAATGTTTGTATCGTGTTTTGTGTTGCTGCCATGCTGTGTTGTCATGTGTTGCTGCCTTGCTGTGTTGCTACCATGCTGTGTTGTCATGTGTTGCTACCATGCTGCGTTGTCATGTGTTGCTGCCATGTGTTGCTACCATGCTGTGTTGTCATGTGTTGCTGCTATGCTGTGTTGTCATGTGTTGCTACCATGCTGTGTTGTCATGTGTTGCTACCATGCTGTGTTGTAATGTGTTGCTACCATGCTGTGTTGTCATGTGTTGCTACCTTGCTGTGTTGTAATGTGTTGCTACCATGCTGTGTTGTCATGTGTTGCTACCTTGCTGTGTTGTTGTCTTAGGTCTCTCTTTATGTAGTGTTGTGGTGTCTCTCTTTATGTAGTGCTGTGGTGTCTCTCTTTATGTAGTGTTGTAGTGTCTCTCTTTATGTAGTGTTGTGGTCTCTCTTTATGTACTGTTGTGGTGTCTCTATGTAGTGTTGTGGTCTCTCTTTATGTAGTGTTGTGGTCTCTCTTTATGTAGTGTTGTGGTCTCTCTTTATGTAGTGTTGTGGTGTCTCTATGTAGTGTTGTGGTCTCTCTCTATGTAGTGTTGTGGTGTCACTCTTTATGTAGTGTTGTGTTGTCTCTCTTTATGTAGTGTTGTGGTGTCTCTCTTTATGTAGTGTTGTGGTGTCTCTCTTTATGTAGTGTTGTGGTGTCTCTCTTTATGTAGTGTTGTGGTGTCTCTCTTTATGTAGTGTAGTGTTGTCTCTCTTTATGTAGTGTTGTGGTGTCTCTCTTTATGTAGTGTTGTGGTGTCACTCTTTATGTAGTGTTGTGGTGTCTCTATGTAGTGTTGTGGTCTCTCTTTATGTAGTGTTGTGGTCTCTCTTTATGTAGTGTTGTGGTCTCTCTTTATGTAGTGTTGTGGTGTCTCTATGTAGTGTTGTGGTCTCTCTCTATGTAGTGTTGTGGTCTCTCTTTATGTAGTGTTGTAGTGTCTCTCTTTATGTAGTGTTGTCTCTCTTTATGTAGTGTTGTGGTGTCTCTCTTTATGTAGTGTTGTCTCTCTTTATGTAGTGTTGTGGTGTCTCTCTTTATGTAGTGTTGTGTTGTCTCTCTTTATGTAGTGTTGTGGTGTCTCTCTTTATGTAGTGTTGTGGTGTCTCTCTTTATGTAGTGTTGTAGTGTCTCTCTTTATGTAGTGTTGTCTCTCTTTATGTAGTGTTGTGGTGTCTCTATGTAGTGTTGTGTTGTCTCTCTTTATGTAGTGTTGTGTTGTCTCTCTTTATGTAGTGTTGTGGTGTCTCTCTTTATGTAGTGTTGTGTTGTCTCTCTCTATGTAGTGTTGTGTTGTCTCTCTTTATGTAGTGTTGTGGTGTCTCTATGTAGTGTTGTGTTGTCTCTCTTTATGTAGTGTTGTGGTGTCTCTCTTTATGTAGTGTTGTGGTGTCTCTCTTTATGTAGTGTTGTGGTGTCTCTCTTTATGTAGTGTTGTGGTGTCTCTATGTAGTGTTGTGGTCTCTCTTTATGTAGTGTTGTGGTGTCTCTCTTTATGTAGTGTTGTGGTGTCTCTCTTTATGTAGTGCTGTGTAGTCTCTCTTTATGTAGTGTTGTGTTGTCTCTCTTTATGTAGTGTAGTCTCTCTTTATGCTGTGTTGTTGTCTTAGGTCTCTTTATGTAGTGTTGTGGTGTCTCTATGTAGTGTTGTGGTGTCTCTCTTTATGTAGTGTTGTGGTGTCTCTCTTTGTGTAGTGTTGTGGTGTCTCTCTTTATGTATGTCACGAATATTACCGAAGGTGACTCCCCTTCTTGTTCGGGTGGCGCTCGGCGGTCGTCGTCGCCGGTCTACTAGCTATCGCCGATCCGTTGTTCTGTGTTCGTTTAGTTTTGTCTAATTGGTAGCACCTGTTTCTAGTTTGGTTGTTAGGATAGGGGTATATATAGTCTGTTTAGCCCGCTTCTGTTTCGTGCGGGCTTGTTCGTCTGTTTTGTTGGTTGAGTGTATTTTGTTGCATTTTGGGTTTCACGCTGTCCGTTTTTATTTCTGTTCATTTGTGTTTTCACTTTGTACATGTTGTGTTTCCGGGACATTAAAGCGTGTTGTTTTTCCCACATCTTTGCTCTCTGCGCCTGACTCCACACCTCTTCACTCATTACTGTGACAGAAGCCCGCACCTCGATATGGAGTCAGCAGGAGCAGCGACTAGGATCAGCGATGGAACAGATGATGGAGAGGATGGATCGTTGGGAGAGGAATGGTTTCCCTACTACTCCACCGACCCTCCCACCAGCAACTCTACCATCTTACCCATCTGGATCCGGTTCCAGCGCTCTGCACATGACGCCTCCGAGGAATTACGATGGAACAGCGACAGGGTGCCAGGGATTCCTGCTGCAATTAGACCTCTACCTGTCCACCGTTCGACCGGCCCCCTCAGAGGAGGAGAGAGTAGGGGTCCTCACCACCTGCCTGTCTGGTAGAGCCCTGGAGTGGGCTAATGTGGTCTGGAACGGGCCCGACTCGGCGAGAGACAACTACCCAGAGTTCATCCGCCGTTTCAGGGCCGTGTTCGATCACCCTCCAGAGAGTCGTGCGGCAGGTGAGAGATTGTTCCATCTCCGTAGGGAGCTGGCCTGTCGGGATACTACACTTGGCCAGGATGGACTGATAGACCTGTCGATCCGGTTGGACCATCTGCTAGCTGCTCGTGGACGTTCTGAAAGGGTCTTGTCAGTTCTACCTCCTGATCCTCCTGCCCCTATTCCGATGGAGTTAGGAGGTACGGCATCAAGGGAGATCGGAGGAGGAAGCTCCTCCTGTACCAGTTGTGGCCGGAGAGGGCACACGTCTGGTCGGTGCTGGAGGAATTCATCTGGGAATCATTAGGGCAGGCAGAATACTCATCGGTCACCCCAGGTGAGTAAGCACCACACTCTCCCAGAGTTTCCTGTTGGTCACATGTTTCTATTAATTTGTTTCCTAAATTATTCTCCTTCTCTCCAGCATAAGGCACTGGTAGATTCAGGTGCAGCTGGAAACTTTATAGATCGCGGACTCGCTCAGAGGTTGAGGATTCCGTTAGTAAAAGTAAACCCCCCTTTTCCCGTGCACTCTTTAGATAGTCGACCATTAGGGTCAGGGCTGGTGAAGAAAGCCACAATTTCGTTGGAGATGATTACGCAGGGGAATCACAAGGAGCGAATTAGTTTGTTCCTTATCGATTCACCTGCGTTTCCAGTTGTTCTGGGGATTCCCTGGCTGGCTATTCATAATCCTACGATTTCGTGGAAACAGGGAACTCTACAGGGGTGGTCTGATGAGTGTTCAGGCAGGTGTGTAGGGGTTTCCATCGGTGCTACAACGGTGGAGAGTCCAGACCAGGTTTCCACCGTGCGCATTCCAGCTGAGTATGATGATTTGGCTATCGTTTTCAGTAAAAAGAAAGCGACCCACTTACCACCCCATAGGCAGGGGGATTGCGTGATAAATCTCCAGGTTAACGCTGTACTTCCCAGGAGTCATGTGTATCCTTTGTCTCAGGAGGAGAAGGTGGCTATGGAAAATTATATCACCGAGGCTCTGGGACAGGGGTACATTCAGCCCTCCATGTCACCTGTCTCTTCGAGTTTCTTTTTTGTGAAGAAAAAAGATGGTGGTTTGCGTCCGTGTATTGATTATAGAGGTCTAAATTCCATCACAGTGGGTTTTAGTTACCCACTACCTCTCATTGCTACGGTAGTGGAATCATTTCACGGAGCGCAGTTCTTCACTAAACTGGATCTCAGGAGTGCTTATAATTTGGTGCGTATTCGGAAGGGAGATGAGTGGAAAACTGCATTTAGCACTAGGTCGGGCCATTATGAGTATCGCGTCATGCCATACGGTTTAAAGAATGCTCCAGCTATATTTCAATCCTTCGTGGATGAAATACTCAGAGACCTGCACGGACAGGGTGTAGTGGTTTATATTGACGATATTTTGATCTACTCCGCTACACGCTCTGCGCATGTATCTCTTGTGCGTAAAGTTCTTAGACGACTGCTGGAGCATGACCTGTATGTGAAGGCGGAGAAATGTGAGTTTTCCAAACAATCAGTTTCCTTCCTGGGTTATCGCATTTCCAGCTCTGGTTTGGTAATGGAGGGTGACCGCGTTAAGGCCGTGCGTAATTGGCCGACTCCGACCACGGTAAAGGAGGTGCAGCGGTTCTTGGGATTTGCCCATTACTACCGGAGGTTTATCCGGGGTTTTGGTCAGGTAGCTGCCCCTATTACCTCACTGCTGAAGGGGGGACCGGTGCGTTTACAGTGGTCAGCAGAGGCGAACGGAGCTTTTCATAAGTTGAAGGCGATGTTTACTAAGGCGCCGGTGTTGGCACATCCGGACCCTTCTTTGGCGTTTATAGTAGAGGTGGACGCTTCCGAGGCTGGGGTTGGAGCGGTGCTCTCACAGCGTTCGGGTGTGCCACCGAAGCTCCGCCCCTGTGCCTTTTTTTCTAAGAAACTCGGGCCAGCGGAGCGGAATTATGATGTGGGGGATAGGGAGTTGTTGGCTATGGTTAAGGACCTGAAGGTGTGGAGACACTGGCTTGAGGAGGCTAAGCACCCTTTCCTTATCTGGACTGACCATCGTAACCTGGAGTATATCCGATCAGCTAGGAGACTGAATCCTCGTCAGGCAAGGTGGGCCATGTTTTTCACCAGATTTCATTTCACTGTCTCATATAGACCAGGTTCCCTCAACACTAAGGCTGACGCGCTGTCAAGACTCTATGACACTGAGGACAGGTCCATCGATCCTACTCCCATCATTCCGGCAGCTAAGCTGGTGGCACCGGTAGTATGGGATGTGGACGCGGACATCGAGCGGGCACTAAGGGGGGAACCTACGCCTCCACAGTGTCCGGAGGGTCGTAGGTACGTGCCGCTGGCTGTTCGTGATCAATTGATTCGATGGGCTCATTGTCTACCCTCGTCGGGTCACCCAGGTGTTTATAGGACAGTGAGAGGTCTTGAGAGGAAGTACTGGTGGCCCACTTTGAGGAGGGATGTGCGATTCTATGTTTCCTCCTGTTCGGTGTGCGCCCAGAGTAAGGCTCCTAGACACCTGCCAAGAGGTAAATTACAACCTCTTCCCGTTCCACAACGGCCGTGGACCCATCTTTCAGTGGATTTTCTTACTGACCTCCCCCCCTCTCAGGGTAACACTACTATCCTGGTCGTTGTGGATCGGTTCTCTAAGTCCTGCCATCTTATCCCATTGCCCGGTCCCCCTACGGCCCTACAGACTGCGGAAGCTCTTTTCACCCATGTCTTCCGGCACTACGGGGTGCCCGAGGATATAGTTTCTGATCGGGGCCCCCAATTTATCTCCCGTGTTTGGAGAGCATTTATGGAACGTCTGGGGGTCTCGGTCAGCCTTACCTCAGGGTATCACCCGGAGAGTAATGGTCAGGTGGAGAGAGTTAACCAGGAGGTGGGTAGGTTTCTGCGGTCGTATTGCCAGGACCGGCCAGGCGAGTGGGCGAGATATATTCCCTAGGCAGAAATAGCCCAGAATTCTCTAAGCCACTCTTCTACCAACATGTCACCATTTGAGTGCGTGTTGGGGTACCAGCCGGTCCTGGCACCGTGGCATCAGAGCCAGACTGAGGCTCCTGCGGTGGAGGAGTGGGTACAGCGCTCTAAGGAGACCTGGAGGGCAGTCCAGGAGTCATTACGCCAAGCGAGTATAAGGCAGAAGAAGAGCGCTGACCGTCACCGCAGTGAGGCCCCCGTGTTTGCACCTGGGGACAGGGTCTGGCTCTCGACCCGAAACCTGCCTCTCCGCTTGCCCTGCCGGAAGCTGGGTCCGCAGTGTATAGGGCCATTTAAAGTCATGAGGAGAATAAATGAGGTTTGTTATCGATTATTACTTCCTTCGTATTATCGTATTAACCCCTCATTTCATGTGTCTCTTCTCAGGCCGGTGGTAGCTGGTCCCATGCAGGAAAATGAGGTACCGGAGGTTCCTCCACCCCCTCTGGACATCGAGGGATCCCCGGCGTACAAGATACAAGCTATTCTGGACTCGAGACGCCGGGTGAGAGGCTTGCAGTACCTCGTCGACTGGGAGGGGTACGGTCCGGAGGAGAGGTGCTGGGTTCCGGCGAGGGATATTCTAGACCCATCCATGTTGAGTGAATTCCATCGCCTCCGTCCGGATCGCCCAGCGCCTCGGCCTCCGGGTCGTCCCCGAGGCCGACGTCGGCGCGCTGCGGGAGCTGCGCGTCAGGAGGGGGGTACTGTCACGAATATTACCGAAGGTGACTCCCCTTCTTGTTCGGGTGGCGCTCGGCGGTCGTCGTCGCCGGTCTACTAGCTATCGCCGATCCGTTGTTCTGTGTTCGTTTAGTTTTGTCTAATTGGTAGCACCTGTTTCTAGTTTGGTTGTTAGGATAGGGTATATATAGTCTGTTTAGCCCGCTTCTGTTTCGTGCGGGCTTGTTCGTCTGTTTTGTTGGTTGAGTGTATTTTGTTGCATTTTGGGTTTCACGCTGTCCGTTTTTATTTCTGTTCATTTGTGTTTTCACTTTGTACATGTTGTGTTTCCGGGACATTAAAGTGTGTTGTTTTTCCCACATCTTTGCTCTCTGCGCCTGACTCCACACCTCTTCACTCATTACTGTGACAATGTAGTGTTGTCTCTCTTTATGTATTGTTGTGGTGTCTCTCTTTATGTAGTGTTGTGGTGTCTCTCTTTATGTACTGTTGTAGTGTCTCTCTTTATGTAGTGTTGTAGTGTCTCTCTTTATGTACTGTTGTAGTGTCTCTCTTTATGTAGTGTTGTAGTGTCTCTCTTTATGTAGTGCTGAGGTGTCTCTCTTTATGTAGTGTTGTGGTCTCTCTTTATGTAGTGCTGTGGTGTCTCTCTTTATGTACTGTTGTAGTGTCTCTCTTTATGTAGTGTTGTAGTGTCTCTCTTTATGTAGTGTTGTAGTGTCTCTCTTTATGTAGTGTTGTAGTGTCTCTCTTTATGTAGTGTTGTGGTGTCTCTCTTTATGTACTGTTGTAGTGTCTCTCTTTATGTAGTGCTGTGGTGTCTCTCTTTATGTAGTGTTGTGGTCTCTCTTTATGTAGTGTTGTAGTGTCTCTCTTTATGTAGTGTTGTGGTGTCTCTCTTTATGTAGTGTTGTGGTGTCTCTCTTTATGTAGTGTTGTGGTGTCTCTCTTTATGTAGTGTTGTCTCTCTTTATGTAGTGCTGTGGTGTCTCTCTTTATGTAGTGTTGTGGTCTCTCTTTATGTAGTGTTGTGGTGTCTCTCTTTATGTAGTGTTGTGGTGTCTCTCTTTATGTAGTGTTGTGGTGTCTCTCTTTATGTAGTGTTGTGGTGTCTCTCTTTATGTAGTGTTGTGGTGTCTCTCTTTATGTAGTGTTGTAGTGTCTCTCTTTATGTAGTGTAGTGTTGTCTCTCTTTATGTAGTGTTGTGGTGTCTCTCTTTATGTAGTGTTGTGGTCTCTCTTTATGTAGTGTTGTAGTGTCTCTCTT
>NC_060191.1:75831132-75836132 GCF_021184085.1 Oncorhynchus gorbuscha | reverse complement strand
AACCTACTCCCCCTCTCTTATTTCTCCATCTCTCTCTTTCTCCCTTACCCCTTTCTCTTTTGTGCTCGCTCTCATTCTGTTTCTATACCTCATCTCTCTCTCTCTCTTCTCTTCTCTCTCTCTTCTCTCTCTCTCTGTTTATCTATCTATCTATCTATCTATCTATCTATCTATCTATCTATCTATCTATCTATCTATCTATCTATCTATCTATCTATCTATCTATCTGGAGCTGTGTATGCCTGGGGACAGAGGAAATCACACATCTAAGAGTGCAAATGGCTTCAGTGTGACTGATTTTCTGTGTGTGTGTGTGTGTGTGTGTGTGTGTGTGTGTGTGTGTGTGTGTGTGTGTGTGTGTGTGTGTGTGTGTGTGTGTGTGTGTGTGTTATTATTATCAGTATGTGTTTGTTCCACTGTGTGTGTGTTCCACTGTGTGTGTGTGTTCCACTGTGTGTGTGTTCCACTGTGTGTGTGTGTTCCACTGTGTGTGTTTCACTGTGTGTGTGTTTCACTGTGTGTGTGTTCCACTGTGTGTGTGTTCCACTGTGTGTTTCACTGTGTGTTCCACTGTGTGTGTTCCACTGTGTGTGTTCCACTGTGTGTTTGTTCCACTGTGTGTGTTTCACTGTGTGTGTTTCACTGTGTGTTTCACTGTGTGTTCCACTGTGTGTGTTCCACTGTGTGTTTGTTTCACTGTGTGTGTGTGTGTTCCACTGTGTGTGTTCCACTGTGTGTTCCACTGTGTGTTTGTTTCACTGTGTGTTTGTTTCACTGTGTGTGTGTGTGTTCCACTGTGTGTGTTCCACTGTGTGTGTTTCACTGTGTGTGTGTTCCACTGTGTGTGTGTTCCACTGTGTGTTTCACTGTGTGTGTTTTTGTGCATGTGACATTAAAACGAACTACTGACACACACACACACACACACACACACACACACACACACACACACACACACACACACACACACACACACACACACACACACACACACACACACACACACACACACACACACACACACACACACACACACACACACACACTAACACCAGGCAGTCCTCACATAAGTCTGTAACATGTTAAGTTATTTATATGTTATTTCGTACGTAGGAAATAACTACCAGGAAATAACTACCAGGAATCTGCATCACGTCTATTCCTCTGTTTCACATAAATGCTTTTCTATCAGGGCTCTTCATCTGAGACAAGATTTTTCATAGGAAAAATTATATAAATTACTAATGTCGATATATTTGAGAAAGACCTTGTGAGTGTATGGAACAAACAACGGAACGTGCTGCTGTATGGAACACAAACAGGAGAACGCAGAACGTGCTGCTGTATAGAACACAAACAGGAGAACGTGCTGCTGTATGGAACACAAACAGGAGAACGCAGAACGTGCTGCTGTATAGAACACAAACAGGAGAACGTGCTGCTGTATGGAACACAAACAGGAGAACGTGCTGCTGTATGGAACACAAACAGGAGAACGCAGAACGTGCTGCTGTATAGAACACAAACAGGAGAACGCAGAACGTGCTGCTGTATAGAACACAAACAACTGTATGATGTATATATATATATATATATATATATGTAAACTCAGATATCCCTATAGAGGACTCTGTGTGTTTTCATGGCTGTGTTGTAACTCAGATATCCCTATAGAGGACTCTGTGTGTTTTCATGGCTACAACACTACACAAAACATTTTTTTTAAACCCCTTAAAACTCTGAAAATAAAAACAATACACATCGGCTGCCAATGACCGAGTACAGCAGGTAACACATCTCGAAACAGTCTCTTACCTCTCTGATCCACTACTGTCCTTCCCTGAGTTCTCTCCTTCTCATCTGTCCGTCTGGTCCGCAGCAGAGACAGAGAGCGAGACAGAGAGACAGAGGAGAGACAGAGAAAGAGACAGAGAGAGAGAGAGAGGAGAGACAGAGAGACAGAGGAGAGACAGAGAGGGAGACAGAGAGAGAGACAGAGAGGAGAGACAGAGAGGAGAGAGAGAGAGACAGAGGAGAGACAGAGAGAGAGACATAGAGGAGAGACAGAGGAGAGAGAGAGGAGAGACAGAGAGACAGAGGAGAGACAGAGGAGAGACAGAGAGAGAGAGAGGAGAGACAGATAGAGAGACAGAGGAGAGACAGAGAGAGAGACAGAGAGGAGAGACAGAGAGAGAGAGACAGATAGAGAGACAGAGAGGAGAGAGAGAGAGAGACAGAGGAGAGACAGAGAGAGAGACAGAGAGGAGAGACAGAGAGGAGAGACAGAGGAGAGACAGATAGAGAGACAGAGGAGAGACAGAGGAGAGACAGATAGAGAGACAGAGGAGAGACAGAGAGGAGAGAGAGAGAGAGAGACAGAGGAGAGACAGAGAGAGAGAGAGGAGAGACAGAGGAAAGACAGAGAGAGAGACAGAGGAGAGACAGAGACAGGAGAGAGAGAGACAGAGGAGAGACAGAGAGAGAGAGAGAGAGAGAGGAGAGACAGAGGAGAGACAGAGAGAGAGACAGAGAGAGAGAGAGAGAGGAGAGACAGAGGAGAGACAGAGGAGAGAGAGAGAGAGAGGAGAGACAGAGGAGAGACAGAGAGAGAGACAGAGGAGAGACAGAGGAGAGACAGAGACAGGAGAGAGAGAGACAGAGGAGAGACAGAGAGAGAGAGAGAGAGAGGAGAGACAGAGGAGAGACAGAGAGAGAGAGACAGAGGAGAGAGAGAGAGGAGATACAGAGAGACAGAGGAGAGACAGAGGAGAGACAGAGAGAGAGAGAGGAGAGACAGATAGAGAGACAGAGGAGAGACAGAGAGAGAGACAGAGAGAGAGAGACAGAGAGGAGAGACAGAGACAGGAGAGAGAGACAGAGTCCAGTGTCTCAGTCAAACACTTCAGCGTAACAGCCACTCAGCAGACTGTGTCAATGTTTGCTAATGAGAGTGTGTGTCAGCGTGTCAGCCTAAAGATATGTGTAAAGGTTCTGAAGCCAGTGAGTCCGAGTGGATTCCCTTACCCAGGTGAGTTCAGAGCAGCCGGTCAGAGAGAACAGTAGAACAGGAGTTGATGTTTTCCGCGCACGTACCAACCACTGTCCGATATACAGACAGATACCTCTTCCTCTTCCTCTTCCTTCTGTAAGTTCCAGTATGTTCCTCCTCCTGTCTTCTCTCTCGCTCCCGTGTGTGCTGGTGACAGGTGACGAAGCGTTTTTTCTTTAATCCGTTTAAAGCAGGGTATTTATATATATATATTTATGTATTTATTTATACCACCAAAGCGCTTCACGTTGTCGCCTGCAAGACTCAGCTATTTCTGTGCCTTTCAAAGTACAGCAGAAGAAACAGCTCTCTGCCTCTCTGTCTCTCTCTCTCTCTCCTTTTGCCGTTTCTCAGCTTATCACCATCTCTGTGTCTTAAAGCCTGTCAGGTATCTGTACACTGTGAGTCTGTTATAGTGGAACGTATTCCTCTCTCTCCACCCTCTCTCCCTGTCCCTCTCCACCCTCTCCCTGTCTCTCTCCACCCCCTCTCTCCCTGTCTCTCTCCACCCTCTCTCCCTGTCTCTCTCCACCCCCTCTCTCCCTGTCTCTCTCCACCCTCTCTCCCTGTCTCTCTCCACCCTCTCCCTGTCTCTCTCCACCCTCTCTCCCTGTCTCTCTCCTCCACCCTGTCCCTGTCTCTCTCCACCCCCTCTCTCCCTGTCTCTCTCCACCCTCTCTCCCTGTCTCTCTCCTCCACCCTCTCCCTGTCTCTCTCCACCCCCTCTCTCCCTGTCTCTCTCCACCCTCTCTCCCTGTCTCTCTCCACCCTCTCCCTGTCTCTCTCCACCCTCTCTCCCTGTCTCTCTCCTCCACCCTCTCCCTGTCTCTCTCCACCCTCTCTCCCTGTCTCTCTCCTCCACCCTCTCCCTGTCTCTCTCCACCCCCTCTCTCCCTGTCTCTCTCCACCCTCTCCCAGTCTCTCTCCACCCTCTCCCAGTCTCTCTCCACCCTCTCCCAGTCTCTCTCCACCCTCTCTCCCTGTCTCGCTCCACCCTCTCTCCACCCTCTCTCACTGTCTCTCTCCACCCTCTCTCCCTGTCTCTCTCCACCCCCTCTCTCCCTGTCTCTCTCCACCCTCTCTCCCTGTCTCTCTCCACCCTCTCTCCCTGTCTCTCTCCACCCTCTCTCCCTGTCTCTCTCCACCCCCTCTCTCCCTGTCTCTCTCCACCCCCTCTCTCCCTGTCTCTCTCCACCCCTCTCTCCCAGTCTCTCTCCACCCTCTCTCACTGTCTCTCTCCACCCTCTCCCCCTGTCTCTCTCCACCCTCTCCCTGTCTCTCTCCACCCTCTCTCCCTGTCTCTCTCCACCCCCTCTCTCCCTGTCTCTCTCCACCCCCTCTCTCCCTGTCTCTCTCCACCCCCTCTCTCCCTGTCTCTCTCCACCCCTCTCTCCCTGTTTCTCTCCACCCTCTCTCCCTGTCTCTCTCCACCCTCTCTCCCTGTCTCTCTCCACCCCCTCTCTCCTGTCTCTCTCCACCCTCTTCCTGTCTCTCTCCACCCCTCTCTCCCTGTCTCTCTCCACCCCCTCTCTCCCTGTCTCTCTCCACCCCCTCTCTCCTGTCTCTCTCCACCCTCTCCCTGTCTCTCTCCACCCCCTCTCTCCCTGTCTCTCTCCACCCCCTCTCTCCCTGTTTCTCTCCACCCTCTCTCCCTGTCTCTCTCCACCCTCTCTCCCTGTCTCTCTCCACCCCCTCTCCCTGTCTCTCTCCACCCCCTCTCTCCCTGTCTCTCTCCACCCTCTCTCCCTGTCTCTCTCCACCCTCTCTCCCTGTCTCTCTCCACCCTCTCCCTGTCTCTCTCCACCCCCTCTCTCCCTGTCTCTCTCCACCCTCTCTCCCTGTCTCTCTCCTCCACCCTCTCCCTGTCTCTCTCCACCCCCTCTCTCCCTGTCTCTCTCCACCCTCTCTCCCTGTCTCTCTCCTCCACCCTCTCCCTGTCTCTCTCCACCCC
>NC_060191.1:75776132-75828632 GCF_021184085.1 Oncorhynchus gorbuscha | reverse complement strand
CGTGACTTTTCTTGAATGAATATATTGAAAACGTTTATGTTGTGAAACTGCAAAATACAGAAAAGAATATACTTTAGTGTTCAATTCACACTGGCATACTGTAGCTGTATATTAAACATTTGAAGTTGCATAAATACAAAGCACGCGCTAAGGTACCATGCAACTGGCATGATGCCAAACCATATAGCTAATTGTTAACCATATGGTAATTGGCTCCTTTCATTACTCTAATAATGTATAACCATCTATGTAGAATAACAAAGCATATTACACTAGAAACAGTAACAAAACTACAGTATTGTATATTTTACAATTCGTTTGCATGACGCATGAGCAAAGTAATACAGCTAACGACATACACAAAAGGCATTGCAATTTGTGAGTAAATGCAACCAACATTGATATGTAAGAAACTCTATCAATAACAAGATTATCATCATTAGCTAAATGCTTGAATCGAACTTACAAACAAATATATTTCCAAGGCTGAAGCGTGACAAGAAATAACTACATTGATAGACCTGCACCGTAGCGTTGCTTGTAGCTGCTTCTTTGCGTGCAAAACAAATTCTGAACTTCCCGTTTGCGTTGTCTTTCTAAGTACCAGAAAGCGCCACTAGGGGGCAAATAACACCATTGAACACAATGAAAATCCAATTTAACCATTGTAATAAAATCATCTGTTACCTTCTAACAGGATGGCAGCACAAAGATGCTTAACACACATCAAGGTGAGAAATAATTTTTTTTTTTTTATTAAAAATTTAAAAAATCAAGAAACTGCCCTCTGTTAGACTCTGGGCATACTGCTGCCCTCTGTTAGACTCTGGGCATACTGCTGCCCTCTGTTAGACTCTGGGCATACTGCTGCCCTCTGTTAGACTCTGGGCATACTGCTGCCCTCTGTTAGACTCTGGGCATACTGCTGCCCTCTGTTAGACTCTGGGCATACTGCTGCCCTCTGTTAGACTCTGGGCATACTGCTGCCCTCTGTTAGACTCTGGGCATACTGCTGCCCTCTGTGAGACTCTGGGCATACTGCTGCCCTCTGTGAGACTCTGGGCATACTGCTGCCCTCTGTTAGACTCTGGGCATACTGCTGCCCTCTGTGAGACTCTGGGCATACTGCTGCCCTCTGTGAGACTCTGGGCATACTGCTGCCCTCTGAGAAACTCTGGGCATACTGCTCCTTGGAGAGTGTGAAAGTAGAGAGAGGAAGTAGAGAGAGAGATATATAGAGAGTGGAATTAGAGAGGTAGTAGAGAGAGAGATATATAGAGAGTGGAATTAGAGAGGTAGTAGAGAGAGGGATATATAGAGAGTAGAAGTAGAGAGGTAGTAGAGTCAGAGAGATGGAGATATAGAGATGTAGAGAGGTAGTAGAGTCAGAGAGATGGAGATATAGAGATGTAGAGAGGTAGTAGAGTCAGAGAGAGGGAGATATAGAGATGTAGAGAGGTAGTAGAGTCAGAGAGAGGGAGATATAGAGATATAGAGAGTGGAATTAGAGAGGTAGTAGAGAGAGGGATATATAGAGAGTGGAAGTAGAGAGGTAGTAGAGTCAGAGAGAGGGAGATATAGAGATATAGAGAGTTGAAATAGAGAGGTAGTAGAATCAGAGAGAGGGAGATATAGAGATATAGAGAGTTGAAGTAGGAGAGGTAGTAGAGTCAGAGAGAGCGAGATATAGAGATATAGAGAGTGGACGTAGAGAGGTAGTAGAGTCAGGGAGAGGGAGATATAGAGATATAGAGAGTGGAAGTAGAGAGGTAGTAGAGTCAGAGAGAGGGAGAGATAGACATACAGCATTATACAATCCATGTACACAAACAACAAGTGTGCTGTTAAAATTGGCAAGACACACTCATATTTCTTTCCACAGAGCCGGGGGGTGAGACAGGGATGCAGCTTAAGCCCCACCCTCTTCAGGATATATATCAACAAATTGGCGAGGGCACCAGAACAGTCTGCAAAACCCGGCCTCACCCTACTAGAATCTGAAGTCAAATGTCTACTGTTTGCTGATGATCTGGTGCTTCTGTCACCAACCAAGGAGGGCCTACAGCAGCACCTAGATCTTCTGCACAGATTCTGCCAGACCTGGGCTCTGTCAGACCTGGGCCCTGCCAGACCTGGGCCCTGCCAGACCTGGGCCCTGACAGACCTGGGCCCTGCCAGACCTGGGCCCTGCCAGACCTGGGCCCTGCCAGACCTGGGCCCTGACAGTAAATCTCAATAAGACCAAAATAATGGTGTTCCAAAAACGGTCCAGTCCCCAAGACCACAAATACAAATTCCATCTAGACACCGTTGCCCTAGAGCAACACAAACATCTATATATACAATACCAGTCAATAGTTTGGACACACCGACTCATTCAAGGGTTTTTCTTTATTTTTTACTATTTTCTACATTGTAGAATAATAGTGAAGACATCAAAACTATGAAATAACACATATGGAATCATGTAGTAACCAAAAAAGTGTTTATATGCTATATTTGAGATTCTTCAAAGTAGCCACCCGTTGCCTTGATGACACCTTTGCACATTCTTGGCATTCTCTCAACCAGCTTCATGAGGTAGTCACCTGGAATGCATTTCAAATAACAGGTTTGCCTTGCTAAAAGTTAAGTTGTGGAATTTCTTTACTGTGTTTGAACCAATCAGTGTTGTGTTGTGACAAGGTAGGGGGGTATATAGAAGATTGCCCTATTTGGTCAAATAATCCATATCTGTTGGGTGAAATACCACAGTGTGACATCACAGCAGCAAGATTTGTGACCTGTTGCCACAAGAAAAGGGCAACCAGTGAAGAACACACACCATTGTAAATACAACAACTTATTTATTTTCCCTTTTGTACTTTAACTATTTGCACATCGTTATAACACTGTATATGTACATGATGACATTTGTAATGTCTGTATTATTTTGGAACTTCTGTATGTGTAATGTTTACTGTTCATTTTTATTGTTTATTTCACTTTTGTATATTATCTACTTCACTAGCTTTGGCAATGTTAACACATGTTTCCCATGCCAATAAAGCCCCTTGAATTGAATTGAATTGAGCGGAAGGAGAGAGGTAGAGATAGAGAGAGGAAGGAGAGAGAGGTAGAGAGAGAGAGGAAGGAGAGAGAGGTAGAGATAGAGAGAAGAGAGAGAGGTAGAGATAGAGAGTGGAAGGAGAGAGAGGTAGAGAGAGAGAGGAAGGAGAGAGAGGTAGAGATAGAGAGGAAGGAGAGAGAGGTAGAGATAGAGAGGAAAGAGAGAGGGGAAGGAGAGAGGTAGTAGAGATAGAGAGAAGGGAGAGAGAGGTAGAGATAGAGAGTGGAAGGAGAGAGAGGTAGAGAGAGAGAGGAAGGAGAGAGAGGTAGAGATAGAGAGAGGAAGGAGAGAGAGGTAGAGATAGAGAGGAAGGAGAGAGAGGTAGAGAGAGAGAGGAAGGAGAGAGAGGTAGAGAGAGAGAGAGGAAGGAGAGAGAGGTAGAGAGAGAGAGGAAGGAGAGAGAGGTAGAGAGAGAGAGTGGAAGGAGAGAGAGGTAGAGAGAGAGAGGAAGGAGAGAGAGGTAGAGATAGAGAGTGGAAGGAGAGAGAGGTAGAGATAGAGAGTGGAAGGAGAGAGGTAGTAGAGAGAGAGGAAGGAGAGAGAGGTAGAGATAGAGAGTGGAAGGAGAGAGAGGTAGAGATAGAGAGTGGAAGGAGAGAGAGGTAGAGAGAGAGGTAGAGATAGAGAGTGGAAGGAGAGAGAGGTAGAGAGTGAGAGGAAGGAGAGAGAGGTAGAGATAGAGAGAGAGTGGAAGGAGAGAGAGGTAGAGATAGAGAGTGGAAGGAGAGAGAGGTAGAGAGAGAGATAGAGAGGAAGTAGAGGAGAGAGAGGTAGAGATAGAGAGTGGAAGAGGAAGGTAGAGAGAGAGGTAGGAGAGAGAGTAGAGGAGAAGGAGAGAGAGGTAGAGATAGAGAGTGGAAGGAGAGAGAGGTAGAGAGAGAGAGAGAGAAGGAGAGAGAGTGGAAGGAGAGAGAGAGTGGAAGAGAGAGGTAGAGAGAGAGAGAGATAGAGAGGAGGAGGAGAGAGAGGTAGAGATAGAGAGGAGGAGGGAGAAGAGAGATAGAGAGGAAGGAGAGAGAGAGAGAGAGGAAGGAGAGAGAGAGAGGAGAGGTAGAGAAGAGAGAAGGAGAGGAGAGATAGAGAGTGGAAGGAGAGAGAGGTAGAGATAGAGAGTGGAAGGAGAGAGAGGTAGAGATGGAAGAGAGAGAGGTAGAGAGGAAGGAAGGAGAGAGAGGTAGAGAGAGAGAGGAAGGAGGAAGGTAGAGAGAGGTGGAAGGAGAGAGAGGTAGAGAGGAAGGAAGGAGAGAGGTAGAGATAGAGAGTGGAAGGAGAGAGAGGTAGAGATAGAGAGTGGAAGGAGAGAGAGGTAGAGAGAGAGAGGAAGGAGAGAGAGGTAGAGAGAGAGGAAGGATAGAGAGGTAGAGAGAGAGTGGAAGGAGAGAGAGGTAGAGATAGAGAGTGGAAGGAGAGAGAGGTAGAGATAGAGAGTGGAAGGAGAGAGAGGTAGAGAGAGAGTGGAAGGAGAGAGAGGAGAGAGAGAGGTAGAGATAGAGAGTGGAAGGAGAGAGAGGTAGAGAGAGAGAGGAAGGAGAGAGAGGTAGAGAGAGAGAGGAAGGAGAGAGAGGTAGAGAGAGAGAGGAAGGAGAGAGAGGTAGAGAGAGAGAGTGGAAGGAGAGAGAGAGGAGAGAGGAAGGAGGTAGAGAGAGAGTGGAAGAGATAGAGAGGGAAGGAGAGAGAGGTAGAGAGGTAGAGAGTGGAAGGAGAGAGAGAGTAGAGATAGAGAGTGGAAGGAGAGAGGAGAGTAGAGATAGAGAGTAGAGAGAGAGGAAGGAGAGAGAGGTAGAGAGTGGAAGAGAGAGAGAGGAGAGAGAGAGAGAGAGTGGAAGGAGAGAGTAGAGAGAGAGTGGAAGGAGAGAGAGGTAGAGATAGAGAGTGGAAGGAGAGAGAGGTAGAGATAGAGAGTGGAAGGAGAGAGAGGTAGAGATAGAGAGTGGAAGGAGAGAGAGGTAGAGATAGAGAGAGGAAGGAGAGAGGTAGAGTAGAGATGGAAGGAGAGAGAGGAAGAGAGAGAAGGTAGAGATAGAGAGAGAGTGGAAGGAGAGAGAGGTAGAGATAGAGAGTGGAAGGAGAGAGAGGTAGAGATAGAGAGTGGAAGGAGAGAGAGGTAGAGAGAGAGAGGAAGGAGAGAGAGGTAGAGATAGAGAGTGGAAGGAGAGAGAGGTAGAGATAGAGAGTGGAAGGAGAGAGAGGTAGAGAGAGAAGAGAGGAGGTAGAGAGAGAGAGGGGAGAGAGGTAGAGAGAGAGTGGAAGGAGAGAGATAGAGTAGAGATGGAAGGAGAGAGAGAGAGTGGAAGGAGAGAGAGGTAGAGATAGAGAGTGGAAAGAGAGAGGGGAAGGAGAGAGGTAGAGATAGAGAGTGGAAGGAGAGAGAGGTAGAGAGAGAGTGGAAGGAGAGAGAGGTAGAGAGAGAGTGGAAGGAGAGAGAGGTAGAGAGAGAGAGGAAGGAGAGAGAGGTAGAGATAGAGAGTGGAAGGAGAGAGAGGTAGAGATAGAGAGAGGAAGAGAGAGGTAGAGAGAGAGAGAGGAAGGAGAGAGAGGTAGAGATAGAGAGGAAGGAGAGAGAGGTAGAGATAGAGAGTGGAAGGAGAGAGAGGTAGAGAGAGAGAGAGTGGAAGGAGAGAGAGGTAGAGATAGAGAGTGGAAGGAGAGAGAGGTAGAGATAGAGAGTGGAAGGAGAGAGAGGTAGAGAGAGAGTGGAAGGAGAGAGAGGTAGAGATAGAGAGGAAGGAGAGAGAGGTAGAGATAGAGAGTGGAAGGAGAGAGAGGTAGAGATAGAGAGTGGAAGGAGAGAGAGGTAGAGATAGAGAGTGGAAGGAGAGAGAGGTAGAGATAGAGAGTGGAAGGAGAGAGAGGTAGAGATAGAGAGTGGAAGGAGAGAGAGGTAGAGATAGAGAGTGGAAGGAGAGAGAGGTAGAGATAGAGAGTGGAAGGAGAGAGAGGTAGAGATAGAGAGGTAGAGGAAGGAGAGAGAGGTAGAGATAGAGAGTGGAAGGAGAGAGAGGTAGAGAGTGGAAGGGAGAGAGGTAGAGATAGAGAGTGGAAGGAGAGAGAGGTAGAGAGTGAGAGGAAGGAGAGAGGTAGTAGAGAGAGAGGAGAAGGAGAGAGGTAGTAGAGAGAGAGGAGAAGGAGAGAGAGGTGGAAGGAGAGAGAGTAGAGAGAGAGAGGTGGAAGGAGAGAGAGGTAGAGATAGAGAGTGGAAGGAGAGAGAGGTAGAGAGAGGGAGGAGAGGAGAGATAGAGAGTGGAAGGAGAGAGAGGTATTGGAAGAGAGAGAGTAGGAAGAGAGGAAGGAGGTAGTAGAGAGAGAGAGTGGAAGGAGAGAGGTAGTAGAGAGAGAGAGGAAGTAGAGAGAGTGAGGAAGGAGAGAGGTAGTAGAGAGTGGAAGGAGAGAGGTAGAGAGAGAGAGGAAGGAGAGAGGTAGAGACAGAGAGAGGTAGTAGAGAGAGAGTGGAAGGAGAGAGGTAGTAGAGAGAAGAGAGAGAGTGGAAGGAGAGAGGTAGTAGAGAGAGAGAGGAAGTAGAGAGAGTGAGGAAGGAGAGAGGTAGTAGAGAGAGAGTGGACGGAGAGAGGTAGTAGAGAGAGAGAGGAAGGAGAGAGGTAGTAGAGAGAGAGGTAGTAGAGAGAGAGAGAGAGGAGAGAGAGAGGAAGAGAGAACAGGGCTCCGGGCAGAGAGAGAGAAATGGAGGAAAAGGTAGCCTCCCTGCGGACCTGGCATCCTTTCGCTCCCTCCTCTCTACATTTTCCTCTTCTGTCTCTGCTGCTAAAGCCACTTTCTACCACTCTAAATTCCAAGCTTCTGCCTCTAACCCTAGGAAGCTCTTTGCCACCTTCTCCTCCCTCCTGAATCCCCCCTCCTTCCTCTCTGCAGATAACTTAGTCAACCATTTTGAAAGAGATAGAGAGTGGAAGGAGATGGTTCTAGGGCTCAGAAGGTCGAGACAGAGGATCCTCGAGGTAGCTAAGTCAAACGACACCGCTGGTTCTGCTCACACTGCCCTACCCTGTGCTCTGACCTCTTTCTCCCTCTCTCTCCAGATGAAAGGTAGAGTAGAGAGTGGAAGGACGGAGGTAGAGCCGCCCAACAACCTGAGAGGTAGCTTGACCCTATCCCCTCCTCTCTTCTCCAGACCATTTCCGGAGAGGAGGAGAGAGGTTACCTCAGATGGTCGCTCATCAACTAGATCCCTGACCGGAGGAGAGGTACGTCCCTTCCGAGGTTCAAGAGAGCGAGAGTTGCACCCCTTCTGAAGCCCCCACACCACTGGAAGGAAAAGGTAGAGATAGAGATGGAAGGGATGAGAACAGGACTACAGACCAGTATCCCTTAGAGATTTTCTCTCCAAAAGAGGCCAGGCAGAACGTGCCGTCCTTGGCCAGCTAGAGATCCCGGGAATCTCTCTCAGAATGACCTTCTTGATCCAAATCAGATCAGGTTTCAAGACTAGTCATTCAACTGAGACTGCTCTTCTCTGTATCAGAGGAGGCGTTTCAGAGACTAGTCATTCAACTGAGAGAGAGGTAGAGATCCGCAGACCGGTAGAGCTAGAGAACTCTCTCTCCTCTGCTCTCATCCTTCTAGACCTATCGGCTGCCTTCGATACTGTGAACCATCAGATCCTCCTCTCCACCCTCTCCGAGTTGGGCATCTCCGAGCGCGAAGCCCACGCTTGGATTGCGTCCTACCTGACAGGTCGATCCTACCAGGTGGCGTGGCGAGAATCTGTCTCCTCACCACGCGCTCTCACCACTGGTGTCCCCCAGGGCTCTGTTCTAGGCCCTCTCCTATTCTCGCTATACACCAAGTCACTTGGCTCTGTCATAACCTCACATGGTCTCTCCTATCATTGCTATGCAGACGACACACAATTAATCTTCTCCTTTCCCCCTTCTGATGACCAGGTGGCGAGATCGCATCTCTGCATGTCTGGCAGACATATCAGTGTGGATGACGGATCACCACCTCAAGCTGAACCTCGGCAAGACGGAGCTGCTCTTCCTCCCGGGGAAGGACTGCCCGTTCCATGATCTCGCCATCACGGTTGACAACTCCATTGTGTCCTCCTCCCAGAGCGCTAAGAACCTTGGCGTGATCCTGGACAACACCCTGTCGTTCTCAACTAACATCAAGGCGGTGGCCCGTTCCTGTAGGTTCATGCTCTACAACATCCGCAGAGTACGACCCTGCCCCACACAGGAAGCGGCGCAGGTCCTAATCCAGGCACTTGTCATCTCCCGTCTGGATTACTGCAACTCACTGTTGGCTGGGCTCCCTGCCTGTGCCATTAAACCCCTACAACTCATCCAGAACCCCGCAGCCCGTCTGGTGTTCAACCTTCCCAAGTTCTCTCACGTCACCCCGCTCCTCCGCTCTCTCCACTGGCTTCCAGTTGAAGCTCGCATCCGCTACAAGACCATGGTGCTTGCCTACGGAGCTGTGAGGGGAACGGCACCTCAGTACCTCCAGGCTCTGATCAGGCCCTACACCCAAACAAGGGTAAGTAATCCTTCTCACCCCCCCCCCCTTTAAGATTTAGATGCACTATTGTAAAGTGACTGTTCCACTGGATGTCATAAGGTGAATGCACCAATTTGTAAGTCGCTCTGGATAAGAGCGTCTGCTAAATGACTTAAATGTAAATGTAAATGAGAGAGAGAGGTAGTAGAGAGAGAGAGGAAGGAGAGAGGTAGTAGAGAGAGACTGGAATGAGAGAGAGGAAGAGATAGAGAGAGAGAGGAAGGAGAGAGGTAGTAGAGAGAGACTGGAATGAGAGAGAGGAAGAGATAGAGAGAGAGGTAGTAGAGAGAGAGGAAGGAGAGAGAGGAAGAGATAGAGAGAGAGAGGAAGGAGAGAGGTAGTAGAGAGAGACTGGAATGAGAGAGAGGAAGAGATAGAGAGAGAGGTAGTAGAGAGAGAGAGGAAGGAGAGAGAGGAAGAGATAGAGAGAGAGGTAGTAGAGAGAGACTGGAATGAGAGAGAGGAAGAGATAGAGAGAGAGGTAGTAGAGAGAGAGAGGTAGTAGAGAGAGAGAGGAAGGAGAGAGGTAGTAGAGAGAGACTGGAATGAGAGAGAGGAAGAGATAGAGAGAGGTAGTAGAGAGAGAGAGGAAGAGATAGAGAGAGAGGTAGTAGAGAGAGAGAGGAAGAGATAGAGAGAGATGTGACAGAGAGAGAGAGGAAGGAGAGAGGTAGTAGAGAGAGAGAGGTAGTAGAGAGAGAGAGGAAGAGATAGAGAGAGGTAGTAGAGAGAGAGGAAGAGATAGAGAGAGAGAGGAAGAGATAGAGAGAGATGTGACAGAGAGGAAGAGATAGAGAGAGATGTGACAGAGAGTATGTGAATGATGGCTGAGGTGATGGCTGGGCAGGTTTGGTTCAACATGAATTAAGATCAGTGTTCAAAAATAGACAACAAAGGAGAAGCATAGAAAAACCCACACTCCCTTGTTTTTCTGTTTATTAAGTGAACATGTTATTTCTCTCCAGGGGAGCAGGGAGAGAGCAGCAGAGACGTGCCTGGACAGACATCAGAAATCAATAAAACTCATGTGTCTTATGAAATGCTCTGCACTTCCTCTCCTCTCCTCTCCCATGTCTCCTCTCCCATGTCTCCTCTCCCATGTCTCCTCTCCCATGTCTCCTCTCCCATGTCTCCTCTCCCATGTCTCCTCTCCCATGTCTCCTCTCCCATGTCTCCTCTCCTCCATTCGTGGTTTAGTCTTTTGTGTGTTTGTGTCTCTTTCCCCCCAGTCAACGCGACCATGACGTGTGTCTGATGCTGCTTTTGTCTTGGTGTCACTCTGACAGCTGCTGGGTCCATCACTGAGCAGAAGAGATATCAATGCGTGTCTCTGTCTCTCTCTCTATAGACTGGCAGTGATATACTAGTGTAAAGTCTACAGACTGGCAGTGATATACTAGTGTAAAGTCTATAGACTGGCAGTGATATACTAGTGTAAAGTCTATAGACTGGCAGTGATATACTAGTCTAAAGTCTATAGACTGGCAGTGATATACTAGTGTAAAGTCTACAGACTGGCAGTGATATACTAGTGTAAAGTCTATAGACTGGCAGTGATATACTAGTGTAAAGTCTACAGACTGGCAGTGATATACTAGTGTAAAGTCTACAGACTGGCAGTGATATAACAGTGTAAAGTCTACAGACTGGCAGTGATATACTAGTGTAAAGTCTACAGACTGGCAGTGATATAACAGTGTAAAGTCTACAGACTGGCAGTGATATACTAGTGTAAAGTCTACAGACTGGCAGTGATATACTAGTGTAAAGTCTACAGACTGGCAGTGATATACTAGTGTAAAGTCTACAGACTGGCAGTGATATACTAGTGTAAAGTCTACAGACTGGCAGTGATATACTAGTGTAAAGTCTACAGACTGGCAGTGATATACTAGTGTAAAGTCTACAGACTGGCAGTGATATACTAGTGTAAAGTCTACAGACTGGCAGTGATATACTAGTGTAAAGTCTACAGACTGGCAGTGATATACTAGTGTAAAGTCTACAGACTGGCAGTGATATACTAGTGTAAAGTCTACAGACTGGCAGTGATATACTAGTGTAAAGTCTACAGACTGGCAGTGATATAACAGTGTAAAGTCTACAGACTGGCAGTGATATAACAGTGTAAAGTCTACAGACTGGCAGTGATATACTAGTGTAAAGTCTACAGACTGGCAGTGATATACTAGTGTAAAGTCTACAGACTGGCAGTGATATAACTAGTGTAAAGTCTACAGACTGGCAGTGATATACTAGTGTAAAGTCTACAGACTGGCAGTGATATACTAGTGTAAAGTCTACAGACTGGCAGTGATATACTAGTGTAAAGTCTACAGACTGGCAGTGATATACTAGTGTAAAGTCTACAGACTGGCAGTGATATACTAGTGTAAAGTCTACAGACTGGCAGTGATATACTAGTGTAAAGTCTACAGACTGGCAGTGATATACTAGTGTAAAGTCTACAGACTGGCAGTGATATACTAGTGTAAAGTCTATAGACTGGCAGTGATATACTAGTGTAAAGTCTACAGACTGGCAGTGATATACTAGTGTAAAGTCTACAGACTGGCAGTGATATACTAGTGTAAAGTCTACAGACTGGCAGTGATATACTAGTGTAAAGTCTACAGACTGGCAGTGATATACTAGTGTAAAGTCTACAGACTGGCAGTGATATACTAGTGTAAAGTCTACAGACTGGCAGTGATATACTAGTGTAAAGTCTACAGACTGGCAGTGATATACTAGTGTAAAGTCTACAGACTGGCAGTGATATACTAGTGTAAAGTCTACAGACTGGCAGTGATATACTAGTGTAAAGTCTACAGACTGGCAGTGATATACTAGTGTAAAGTCTACAGACTGGCAGTGATATAACAGTGTAAAGTCTACAGACTGGCAGTGATATACTAGTGTAAAGTCTACAGACTGGCAGTGATATACTAGTGTAAAGTCTACAGACTGGCAGTGATATACTAGTGTAAAGTCTACAGACTGGCAGTGATATACTAGTGTAAAGTCTACAGACTGGCAGTGATATACTAGTGTAAAGTCTACAGACTGGCAGTGATATACTAGTGTAAAGTCTACAGACTGGCAGTGATATACTAGTGTAAAGTCTACAGACTGGCAGTGATATACTAGTGTAAAGTCTACAGACTGGCAGTGATATACTAGTGTAAAGTCTACAGACTGGCAGTGATATACTAGTGTAAAGTCTACAGACTGGCAGTGATATAAGTGTAAAGTCTACAGACTGGCAGTGATATACTAGTGTAAAGTCTACAGACTGGCAGTGATATACTAGTGATAAAGTCTACAGACTGGCAGTGATATACTAGTGTAAAGTCTACAGACTGGCAGTGATATACTAGTGTAAAGTCTACAGACTGGCAGTGATATAACAGTGTAAAGTCTACAGACTGGCAGTGATATAACAGTGTAAAGTCTATAGACTGGCAGTGATATACTAGTGTAAAGTCTACAGACTGGCAGTGATATACTAGTGTAAAGTCTACAGACTGGCAGTGATATACTAGTGTAAAGTCTACAGACTGGCAGTGATATACTAGTGTAAAGTCTACAGACTGGCAGTGATATACTAGTGTAAAGTCTACAGACTGGCAGTGATATAACAGTGTAAAGTCTACAGACTGGCAGTGATATACTAGTGTAAAGTCTACAGACTGGCAGTGATATACTAGTGTAAAGTCTATAGACTGGCAGTGATATACTAGTGTAAAGTCTACAGACTGGCAGTGATATACTAGTGTAAAGTCTACAGACTGGCAGTGATATACTAGTGTAAAGTCTACAGACTGGCAGTGATATACTAGTGTAAAGTCTACAGACTGGCAGTGATATACTAGTGTAAAGTCTACAGACTGGCAGTGATATAACAGTGTAAAGTCTACAGACTGGCAGTGATATACTTGTGTAAAGTCTACAGACTGGCAGTGATATACTAGTGTAAAGTCTACAGACTGGCAGTGATATACTAGTGTAAAGTCTACAGACTGGCAGTGATATACTAGTGTCTATTAAGAGACCTGTAAGGATATAACAGTGTCTATAGACTATAGTGTCTATATACAGTGTTGTAACGATATGCAAATAGTTTAAGTTTAAAAAGGGGGGAGGGGAATAAATTAACATAAATATGGGTTGTAATTTGCATACAGATGTAGTTATCACATTTGACTGGCATTTTGATACTGAACATATACTAAAATAATACTGTAGGTTTCATCTCTCTTTTTTTTAATGATGCAGAAATGACTGTGAGTGAAGAGCAGTGATGATGTTGAGTCCAGAGAGAGACACTGCAGACCTGACAAGGCAGCGATTTGAAGCTGAGCTTTTATCCCGAGGAGGGCAACGCCAGCACATTCTGACTGGAATGGACTGGCCACCTCAGCAGACTGGACAGGGACTGGGTACGGGGGGAAGGGTGTGTGTGTGTGTGTGTGTGTGTGTGTGTGTGTGTGTGTGTGTGTGTGTGTGTGTGTGTGTGTGTGTGTGTGTGTGTGTGTGTGTGTGTGTGTGTGTGTGTGTGTGTGTGTGTGTGTGTGTGTGTGTGTGTGTGTGTGTGTGTGAGCGAGAAAGAAAGAAAGATGTGAGCGAGAGGGAAGGAGAGAAAGGACGAAGGAGGGGAGAGAGAGATCTCATTACAGTAATAGCTCTGACCCAGAAGAGGAGGGTTAGCAGCTCAATACCCAGAACACAGAAAATCCAAACACCTCTGTCCTCTTCCTCTTCTTACCTCTTAAACGAACACAGTTCCCTCAGGCTTGGCATGTGGAGAGAGATCAGTCTTTGTCTGTATACTGCAGTGCATCTTGTACAGTCATACAGTCAACACGAGTCGTTCTTACAGCCGTGTTTTCACGATGTTTCTGTTTCTGAATGACCTACAAGGAGGGATGTCTTGGTAAAAGGGGGATAACTAGTCAGTTGTACAGGGGGGATAACTAGTCAGTTGTAAAGGGGGATAACTAGTCAGTTGTAAAGGGGATAACTAGTCAGTTGGAAAGGGGGATAACTAGTCAGTTGTAAAGGGGGATAACTAGTCAGTTGTAAAGGGGGATAACTAGTCAGTTGTAAAGGGAAAGGGGGATAACTAGTCAGTTGAAAGGGGGATAACTAGTCAGTTGTAAAGGGGGATAACTAGTCAGTTGTAAAGGGGGATAACTAGTCAGTTGTACAGGGAAAGGGGGATAACTAGTCAGTTGTAAGGGGGATAACTAGTCAGTTGTAAGGGGGATAACTAGTCAGTTGTAAGGGGGATAACTAGTCAGTTGTATAGGGGGATAACTAGTCAGTTGTATAGGGGGATAACTAGTCAGTTGTATAGGGGGATAACTAGTCAGTTGTATAGGGGGGATAACTAGTCAGTTGTAAAGGGGGATAACTAGTCAGTTGTAAAGGGGGATAACTAGTCAGTTGTATAGGGGGATAACTAGTCAGTTGTAAAGGGGGATAACTAATCAGTTGTAAAGGGGGATAACTAGTCAGTTGTACAGGGGGGGATAACTAGTCAGTTGTAAAGGGGGATAACTAGTCAGTTGTATAGGGGGGATAACTAGTCAGTTGTAAGGGAAAGGGGGATAACTAGTCAGTTGTATAGGGAAAGGGGGGATAACTAGTCAGTTGTAAAGGGAAAGGGGGATAACTAGTCAGTTGTAAAGGGAAAGGGGGATAACTAGTCAGTTGTAGAGGGAAAGGGGGATAACTAGTCAGTTGTAAAGGGAAAGGGGGATAACTAGTCAGTTGTAGAGGGAAAGGGGGATAACTAGTCAGTTGTAAAGGGAAAGGGGGATAACTAGTCAGTTGTATAGGGAAAGGGGGATAACTAGTCAGTTGTACAGGGAAAGGGGGATAACTAGTCAGTTGTACAGGGAAAGGGGGATAACTAGTCAGTTGTACAGGGAAAGGGGGATAACTAGTCAGTTGTAAAGGGAAAGGGGGATAACTAGTCAGTTGTAGAGGGAAAGGGGGATAACTAGTCAGTTGTAAAGGGAAAGGGGGATAACTAGTCAGTTGTAAGGGAAAGGGGGATAACTAGTCAGTTGTACAGGGAAAGGGGGATAACTAGTCAGTTGTACAGGGAAAGGGGGATAACTAGTCAGTTGTAAAGGGGATAAAAGGGGGATAACTAGTCAGTTGTAAAGGGGGGATAACTAGTCAGTTGTAAAGGGGGATAACTAGTCAGTTGTAAGGGGGATAACTAGTCAGTTGTATAGGGGGATAACTAGTCAGTTGTAAAGGGGGATAACTAGTCAGTTGTAAAGGGGGATAACTAGTCAGTTGGAAAGGGAAAGGGGGATAACTAGTCAGTTGTAAAGGGGGATAACTAGTCAGTTGTAAAGGGGGATAACTAGTCAGTTGTAAAGGGGGATAACTAGTCAGTTGTATAGGGGGATAACTAGTCAGTTGTATAGGGGGATAACTAGTCAGTTGTAAAGGGGGATAACTAGTCAGTTGTAAAGGGGGATAACTAGTCAGTTGTATAGGGGGATAACTAGTCAGTTGTAAAGGGGGATAACTAGTCAGTTGTAAAGGGGGATAACTAGTCAGTTGTAAAGGGAAAGGGGGATAACTAGTCAGTTGTAAAGGGGGATAACTAGTCAGTTGTAAGGGGGGATAACTAGTCAGTTGTAAAGGGGGATAACTAGTCAGTTGTATAGGGGGGATAACTAGTCAGTTGTAAAGGGGGATAACTAGTCAGTTGTAAAGGGGGATAACTAGTCAGTTGTAAAGGGGGATAACTAGTCAGTTGTAAAGGGGGATAACTAGTCAGTTGTAAAGGGGGATAACTAGTCAGTTGGAAAGGGGGATAACTAGTCAGTTGAAAGGGGGATAACTAGTCAGTTGTAAAGGGAAAGGGGGATAACTAGTCAGTTGGAAAGGGAAAGGGGGATAACTAGTCAGTTGTAAAGGGGGATAACTAGTCAGTTGTAAAGGGGGATAACTAGTCAGTTGTAAAGGGGGATAACTAGTCAGTTGGAAAGGGGGATAACTAGTCAGTTGGAAAGGGGGATAACTAGTCAGTTGGAAAGGGGGATAACTAGTCAGTTGGAAAGGGGGGATAACTAGTCAGTTGAAAGGGGGATAACTAGTCAGTTGTAAAGGGGGATAACTAGTCAGTTGTAAAGGGGGATAACTAGTCAGTTGTAAAGGGGGATAACTAGTCAGTTGTAAAGGGGGATAACTAGTCAGTTGTAAAGGGGGGATAACTAGTCAGTTGAAAGGGGGATAACTAGTCAGTTGTAAAGGGGGGATAACTAGTCAGTTGTCAGTTGAAAGGGGGGATAACTAGTCAGTTGTAAAGGGGGATAACTAGTCAGTTGTAAAGGGGGATAACTAGTCAGTTGTAAAGGGGGATAACTAGTCAGTTGTAAAGGGGGATAACTAGTCAGTTGTAAAGGGGGGATAACTAGTCAGTTGTAAAGGGGGATAACTAGTCAGTTGTAAAGGGGGATAACTAGTCAGTTGTATAGGGGGATAACTAGTCAGTTGTAAAGGGGGATAACTAGTCAGTTGTATAGGGGGATAACTAGTCAGTTGTAAAGGGAAAGGAAATCCAACTTCTGAGTCAGAGTGGTTCAGGGCGGGGCGGGGGGCTGCCTTAATCAACTTTCACATCATCGGCGCCTGGGGAGCAGTTGTTGTGTGGGTTAACTCCTCGCTCAAGGGCAGACCGGAAGATTTTTACACCTTGCCAACTCGGGGATTCAAAACAGTAACCTTTGGGTTACTGGTCCAACGATCTTATCTTAGTTACATTATATCCCTGTTATATTATCTTTGTTATATTATCTTTGTTATATTATCTTTGTTACATTATATCCCTGTTATATTATCTTTGTTATATTATCTTTGTTATATTATCTTTGTTACATTATATCCCTGTTATATTATCTTTGTTACATTATATCCCTGTTATATTATCTTTGTTACATTATATCCCTGTTATATTATCTTTGTTACATTATATCCCTGTTATATTATCTTTGTTACATTATATCCCTGTTATATTATCTTTGTTATATTATCTTTGTTATATTATCTTTGTTACATTATATCCCTGTTATATTATCTTTGTTACATTATATCCCTGTTATATTATCTTTGTTATATTATCTTTGTTATATTATCTTTGTTACATTATATCCCTGTCATATTATCTTTTCACATTATATCCCTGTTATATTATCTTTGTTATATTATCTTTGTTATATTATCTTTGTTACATTATATCCCTGTTATATTATCTGTGTTATATTATCTTTGTTACATTATATCCCTGTTATATTATCTTTGTTATATTATCTTTGTTATATTATCTTTGTTACATTATATCCCTGTTATATTATCTTTGTTATATTATCTTTGTCACATTATATCCCTGTTATATTATCTTTGTTACATTATCTTTGTTACATTATCTTTGTTACATTATATCCCTGTTATATTATCTTTGTTACATTATATCCCTGTTATATTATCTTTGTTACATTATATCCCTGTTATATTATCGTTGTTATATTATCTTTGTTATATTATCTTTGTTATATTATCTTTGTCACATTATATCCCTGTTATATTATCTTTGTTACATTATATCCCTGTTATATTATCTTTGTTATATTATCTTTGTTATATTATCTTTGTTACATTATATCCCTGTTATATTATCTTTGTCACATTATATCCCTGTTATATTATCTTTGTCACATTATATCCCTGTTATATTATCTTTGTTATATTATCTTTGTTACATTATATCCCTGTTATATTATCTTTGTTATATTATCTTTGTTATATTATCTTTGTTACATTATATCCCTGTTATATTATCTTTGTCACATTATATCCCTGTTATATTATCTTTGTTATATTATCTTTGTTATATTATCTTTGTTATATTATCTTTGTTACATTATATCCCTGTTATATTATCTTTGTTATATTATCTTTGTTACATTATATCCCTGTTATATTATCTTTGTTATATTATCTTTGTTATATTATCTTTGTTATATTATCTTTGTTATATTATCTTTGTTACATTATATCCCTGTTATATTATCTTTGTTATATTATCTTTGTCACATTATATCCCTGTTATATTATCTTTGTTACATTATATCCCTGTTATATTATCTTTGTCACATTATATCCCTGTTATATTATCTTTGTTATATTATCTTTGTTACATTATATCCCTGTTATATTATCTTTGTTACATTACATTTACATTTACATTTAAGTCATTTAGCAGACGCTCTTATCCAGAGCAACTTACAAATTGGTGCATTCACCTTATGACATCCAGTGGGACAGTCACTTAACAATAGTGCATCTAAAACTTAGGGGGGGGTGAGAGGGATTACTTATCCTATCCTAGGTATTCCTTAAAGAGGTGGGGTTTCAGGTGTCTCCGGAAGGTGGTGATTGACTCCGCTGTCCTGGCGTCGTGAGGGAGTTTGTTCCACCATTGGGGGCCAGGGCAGCGAACAGTTTTGACTGGGCTGAGCGGGAACTGTACTTCCTCAGTGGTAGGGAGGCGAGCAGGCCAGAGGTGGATGAACGCAGTGCCCTTGTTTGGGTGTAGGGCCTGATCAGAGCCTGGAGGTACTTGTTCCCCTCACAGCTCCGTAGGCAAGCACCATGGTCTTGTAGCGGATGCGAGCTTCAACTGGAAGCCAGTGGAGAGAACGGAGGAGCGGGGTGACGTGAGAGAACTTGGGAAGGTTGAACACCAGACGGGCTGCGGCGTTCTGGATGAGTTGAAGGGGTTTAATGGCACAGGCAGGGAGCCCAGCCAACAGCGAGTTGCAGTAATCCAGACGGGAGATGACAAGTGCCTGGATTAGGACCTGCGCCGCTTCCTGTGTGAGGCAGGGTCGTACTCTGCGGATGTTGTAGAGCATGAACCTACAGGAACGGGCCACCGCCTTGATGTTGGTTGAGAACGACAGGGTGTTGTCCAGGATCACGCCAAGGTTCTTGGCGCTCTGGGAGGAGGACACAATGGAGTTGTCAACCGTGATGGCGAGATCATGGAACGGGCAGTCCTTCCCCGGGAGGAAGAGCAGCTCCGTCTTTGTTACATTATCTTTGTTACATCATATCCCTGTTATATTATCTTTGTCACATTATATCCCTGTTATATTATCTTTGTCACATTATATCCCTGTTACATTATCTTTGTTACATTATATCCCTGTTATATTATCTTTGTTACATTATATCCCTGTTATATTATCTTTGTCACATTATATCCCTGTTACATTATCTTTGTTACATTATATCCCTGTTATATTATCTTTGTTACATTATATCCCTGTTATATTATCTTTGTCACATTATATCCCTGTTACATTATCTTTGTTACATTATATCCCTGTTATATTATCTTTGTCACATTATATCCCTGTTACATTATCTTTGTTACATTATATCCCTGTTATATTATCTTTGTCACATTATATCCCTGTTATATTATCTTTGTCACATTATATCCCTGTTATATTATCTTTGTTACATTATATCCCTGTTATATTATCTTTGTTACATTATATCCCTGTTATATTATCTTTGTCACATTATATCCCTGTTATATTATCTTTGTTACATTATATCCCTGTTATATTATCTTTGTCACATTATATCCCTGTTATATTATCTTTGTTACATTATCTTTGTTACATTATCTTTGTCACATTATATCCCTGTTATATTATCTTTGTTACATTATATCCCTGTTATATTATCTTTGTCACATTATATCCCTGTTACATTATCTTTGTTACATTATATCCCTGTTATATTATCTTTGTCACATTATATCCCTGTTACATTATCTTTGTTACATTATATCCCTGTTATATTATCTTTGTCACATTATATCCCTGTTATATTATCTTTGTCACATTATATCCCTGTTATATTATCTTTGTTACATTATCTTTGTTACATTATCTTTGTCACATTATATCCCTGTTATATTATCTTTGTTACATTATATCCCTGTTATATTATCTTTGTCACATTATATCCCTGTTATATTATCTTTGTTACATTATCTTTGTTACATTATCTTTGTCACATTATATCCCTGTTATATTATCTTTGTTACATTATATCCCTGTTATATTATCTTTGTCACATTATATCCCTGTTACATTATCTTTGTTACATTATATCCCTGTTATATTATCTTTGTCACATTATATCCCTGTTACATTATCTTTGTTACATTATATCCCTGTTATATTATCTTTGTCACATTATATCCCTGTTATATTATCTTTGTCACATTATATCCCTGTTATATTATCTTTGTTACATTATCTTTGTTACATTATCTTTGTCACATTATATCCCTGTTATATTATCTTTGTTACATTATATCCCTGTTATATTATCTTTGTTACATTATATCCCTGTTATATAATCTTTGTCACATTATATCCCTGTTATATTATCTTTGTTACATTATATCCCTGTTATATTATCTTTGTTACATTATATCCCTGTTATATTATCTTTGTTACATTATATCCCTGTTATATTATCTTTGTTACATTATATCCCTGTTATATTACCTTTGTCACATTATATCCCTGTTATATTATCTTTGTTACATTATATCCCTGTTATATTATCTTTGTTACATTATATCCCTGTTATATTATCTTTGTCACATTATATCCCTGTTATATTATCTTTGTTACATTATATCCCTGTTATATTATCTTTGTCACATTATATCCCTGTTATATTATCTTTGTTACATTATATCCCTGTTATATTATCTTTGTTACATTATATCCCTGTTATATTATCTTTGTTATATCCTATTCCCTGGCAAAATCCAAATATCTAAACATTGGCCACAAGGCCTGGCGTGTTTCAGGCTTTATTAGTCGTATGTATGGGATACACATGGTACACACCGTGCTACTAAATGCTCACGTGTGTGTGCGTGTGCGTGTGCGTGTGCGTGTGCGCGTGCGCGTGCGTGTGCATGTGTGTGTGTGTGTGTGTGTGTGTGTGTGTGTGTGTGTGTGTGTGTGTGTGTGTGTGTGTGTGTGTGTGTGTGTGTGTGTGTGTGTGTGTGTGTGTGTGTGTGTGTGTGTGTGTGTGTACATCACCATGGAGCTTTCTTTCTCGATAAACAGACAGATTATACAGAGAAGAGAAAGTCAGGGCTCATCACTCTTTTATTTTCATGACATGTTTTCTCGTTCCGTTCTCCACCTCGGTGAATTATTTATATTAACATGAGGAAGAACTGCTAAAAGGATAAAGGGGCAATCACTACTCTTCCTCCTCTTCCTCCTCTCCCTCTTCCTCCTCGCTGTATGGAATCCTTCTGAGAAAAGACTATGGGCAGACAGACAGATGGGCAGACAGACGGATGGGCAGATGGACGGACAGGCAGACAGACGGATGGGCAGACAGACAGATGGGCAGATGGACGGACAGGCAGACAGACGGACGGGCAGACAGACGGATGGGCAGATGGACGGATAGGCGGATGGGCAGACGGACGGACAGGCAGACAGACGGATGGGCAGACAGATGGATGGGCAGATGGACGGATAGGCGGATGGGCAGACGGATGGATGGCAGACAGATGGGCAGACGGACGGACAGGCAGACAGATGGGCAGACGGACGGACAGGCAGGCAGACGGATGGGCAGACGGACAGACAGGCAGACAGATGGGCAGGCAGACAGACGGGCAGATGGACGGACAGGCAGACAGACGGACGGACAGGCAGACAGATGGGCAGGCAGACAGACGGGCAGATGGACGGACAGGCAGACAGATGGGCAGGCAGACAGATGGGTAGACGGATGGACAGGCAGACAGACGGAAGGGCAGACGGACAGACAGGCAGACAGACGGATGGGCAGACAGGCAGACAGACGGATGGGCAGACGGACAGACAGGCAGACAGATGGATGGGCAGACGGACAGACAGGCAGACAGACAGATGGGCACCACCCAAGGGAATGAAAGACAGAGAGAGGGAGAGACTTTTGTTTACTGTTTTTTCACTTGCTTTGACAATGTAAAAATATATTTCCCATGTCAATACAGCCACTTTGAATTTCATTGAGGAGGAGAAACAGAGAGAGAGAGGAGGGGAGGCTCTCTATTGGGTTAGTGTACTGCTGGAGCCGCTGTTGGGATGGATATGAAGTTTCTGTAGTGTACTCTACTCTATTTTACTGTACTGTACTCTGCTATACTCTATTGTACTATAATACTATACTCTACTGTACTCTACTCTATTTTACTGTACTGTACTCTGCTATACTGTACTATCCTCTACTCTGCTATACTGTACTATCCTCTACTCTGCTATACTGTACTATCCTCTACTCTGCTATACTGTACTATCCTCTACTCTGCTATACTGTGATCTACTATATTCTATTTTACTCTACTCTACTATAGACTACAATACTCTATTTTACTGTACTGTAGAGTACTGTACTGTACTCTACTATACTCTATTGTACTGTAATACTATACTCGACTGTACTCTACCATACTCTATTTTACTGTATTCTACTATACATCTGCCTCTGATGTTAAGCGGACCAGTTTCCCAGACACAGCAGCTCCCCTCTTCCTAGTTTTATTTATTGACCTACACGCTATACCCTACTCGACAATACTCCACTGTACTCTACTATACTCTACAATACCCACCTGTACTCTACTATACTCTACAATACTCCACTGTACTGTACTATACTCTACTCTACAATACCTCACCGTACTCTATAATTCTATACTCTACAATACTCCGCTGTACTTTACTATACTCTACAATGCTTCACTGTGCTCTACTATACTCTACAATACTCCACTGTACTATACAACACCCCACTGTACTCTACAATACTCCACTGTACTCTACTATACTCTACTCTGCAATACCTCACCGTACTCTACTATACTCTACAATACTCCGCCGTACTCTACAACACCCCACTGTACTCTACTATACTCTACTCTACAATACCTCACCGTGCTCTACTATACTTTACAATACTCAACCGTACTCTGCTATACTCTACAATACTCCACTGTACTCTACTATACACTACAATACTCCACTGTACTCTACTATACTCTACAATACTCCACTGTACTCTACTATACTCTACGATACTCCACCGTACTCTACTATACTCTACTATACTCCACCGTACTCTACAACACCCCGCTGTACTCTACTATACTCTACTATACTCTACAATACTCCACTGTACCCTACTATACTCTACTCTACAATACCTCACTGTGCTCTGCTATACTTTACAATACTCCACCGTACTCTGCTATACTCTGCTCTGCAATACTCCGCCGCACTCTGCTATACTCTACAATACTCTGCTGTACTCTAACCTACAATACTCCACTGTACTCTACTCCACCGTACTATGCGATACTATGCTATATTATACTATGCTATACTCTGCTCTACTATACTCCACCATACTCTACTGTACTCTACTCTGCTATACAATACTGTACTGTGCTCTACTCCACTATACGCTATTGTACTATACTGTACTCTGCTATACTCTACTGTATTCTAATCTAGTTATATTTATTAACCTATACTCTATTGTGCTCTACTATACTATACTCCACCATACTGTACTCTACTCTACTATACTCGACTGTACTCTACTATACTCTATTGTACTCTACTATACTGTACTCCACCATACTGTACTCTACTCTACTATACTCGACTGTACTCTACTCTATTGTGCTCTACTATACCGTACTATACTCTACTGTACTCCACCATACTGTACTCTACTATACGCTACTGTACTCTACTCTACTATGCTCTATTGTACTATACTGTGTTCCACTCTACTCTACTATACTCTACTGTGCTCTACTCTACTATACTCTACTGTGCTCTACTCTACTATACTCTACTGTGCTCTACTCTACTATACTCTACTGTGCTCTACTCTACTCTACTATACTCTATTGTACTCTAATATACTGTGTTCCACTCTACTCTACTATACTCTACTGTGCTCTACTCTACTATACTCTACTGTGCTCTACTCTACTATACTCTACTCTATTGTACTCTAATATACTGTGTTCTACTCTACTATACTCTACTCTATTGTACTCTAATATACTGTGTTCTACTCTACTATACTCTACTGTGCTCTACTCTACTATACTCTACTGTGCTCTACTCTACTATACTCTACTCTACTGTACTCTACTCTACTGTACTCTAATCTAGTTCTAATCATTAACCTGATGATTAACAGGAACTACTAGTAGTTACACAGGACAGACTGCACCCCCCTGTAATCCCCCCCACACACACACACGTTTTTCTCTGGGATTTTGATGACTGAGGAAAGTGGAAATAATGAAATAAATGCTGAAGTGGCCATTTAAGGGGATTAGATTTACAGAGAGAGAAGGGGATTAGATATACAGAGAGAGAAGGGGATTAGATATACAGAGAGAGAGAAGGGGATTAGATGTACAGAGAGAGAGAAGGGGATTAGATATACAGAGAGAGAGAAGGGGATTTGATATACAGAGAGAGAAGGGGATTAGATATACAGAGAGAGAGAAGGGGATTAGATATACAGAGAGAGAAGGGGATTAGATATACAGAGAGAGAGAAGGGGATTAGATATACAGAGAGAGAGAAGGGGATTAGATATACAGAGAGAGAGAAGGGGATTAGATATACAGAGAGAGAGAAGGGGATTAGATATACAGAGAGAGAGAAGGGGATTAGATATACAGAGAGAGAAAAGGGGATTAGATATACAGAGAGAGAAGGGGATTAGATATACAGAGAGAGAGAAGGGGATTAGATATACAGAGAGAGAAGGGGATTAGATATACAGAGAGAGAGAAGGGGATTAGATATACAGAGAGAGAAGGGGATTAGATATACAGAGAGAGAGAAGGGGATTAGATATACAGAGAGAGAGGGGATTAGATATACAGAGAGAGAGAAGGGGATTAGATATACAGAGAGAGAGAAGGGGATTAGATATACAGAGAGAGAGAAGGGGATTAGATATACAGAGAGAGAAGAGGAGGGAGAGAGAGAGAGAGAGAGATAAGGGGAGGGAGAGAGGGAGGGAGAGAGAGAGAGAAGGGGAGGGAGAGAGGGGAGAGAGAGAGAAGGGGAGGGAGAGAGAGGGGGTGAGAGAAATATGGAGAGGGGAGGGTGCTCAGGCTCTTTGGCAATTAAACTGATTAATACCACGAGCCAAGGAGAGTGTGTGTGTGTGTGTGTGTGTGTGTGTGTGTGTGTGTGTGTGTGTGTGTGTGTGTGTGTGTGTGTGTGTGTGTGTGTGTGTGTGTGTGTGTGTGTGTGTGTGTGTGTGTGTGTGTGTGTGTGGTGGGGGGGGGGGGGCAGTTAATGGAGCCACATAAGAATCATTGCCACTTGGTTTAGCCTGCCTACGGACAGAAGAGAGGGGAGAACACAGGAGAAGAAAGAGGGAGGGCGGGAGGGACGGAGGACCCACAGAGGACGCTGATGTATTGCAAAAGAAAAGAGAGACAAAGAGAGAGAGGGAGAGAGCCAAGGACGAAAGGAGAGAGAAATATGAGGATGGTGAGGAGAGAGGAAGAGCGTGCAATCTTTTAGCTGCTTACTCCTCTATGTCTCTTTGTGGTGTTCGTATGTTTCTCCCTTTACGACTTACCACAGGGAAACTGTTCACTGGTACACACATACAGCCCTGATGACATCTTCTCTACAGGCACTAACTTGGCTGGACAGGACAGAGGGATGTGGAGGGTGGAACTAAAGGAGAGGGAACGCTTAAGTGCAATGGTTCCCCAAGAGAGAGAGAGAGAAAGAGAGAGAGATAAATGTAGAGGGAGAGAGAGAGAGAGGGGAGGAGGGAGAGAGAAATGTAGAGAGCGAGAGAGAGAAATATATATATATAGAGAGAGATAGAATAAGAGAGACAGGGGAGGAAGGAAACATCCAACGTGGAACTGAGTTTTATTTGATTTTTATTTGACCTTTATTTAACAAGTCAGTTAATAAGAACAAATTCTTAATTACAATGACAGCCTAGGAACAGTGGGTTAACTGGTCTAGGAACAGTGGGTTAACTGGTCTAGGGACAGTGGGTTAACTGGTCTAGGAACAGTGGGTTAACTGGTCTAGGAACAGTGGGTTAACTGGTCTAGGAACAGTTGGTTAACTGGTCTAGGAACAGTGGGTTAACTGGTCTAGGAACAGTGGGTTAACTGGTCTAGGAACAGTGGGTTAACTGGTCTAGGAACAGTGGGTTAACTGGTCTAGGAACAGTGGGTTAACTGGTCTAGGAACAGTGGGTTAACTGGTCTAGGAACAGTGGGTTAACTGGTCTAGGAACAGTGGGTTAACTGGTCTAGGAACAGTGGGTTAACTGGTCTAGGAACAGTGGGGTTAACTGGTCTAGGAACAGTGGGTTAACTGGTCAAGGAACAGTGGGTTAACTGGTCTAGGAACAGTGGGTTAACTGGCCTAGGAACAGTGGGTTAACTGGTCTAGGAACAGTGGGTCAACTGGTCTAGGAACAGTGGGTTAACTGGTCTAGGAACAGTGGGTTAACTGGTCTAGGAACAGTGGGTTAACTGGTCTAGGAACAGTGGGTTAACTAGTCTAGGAACAGTAGGTTAACTGGTCTAGGAACAGTGGGTTAACTGGTCTAGGAACAGTGGGTTAACTGGTCAAGGAACAGTGGGTTAACTGGTCTAGGAACAGTGGGTTAACTGGCCTAGGAACAGTGGGTCAACTGGTCTAGGAACAGTGGGTTAACTGGTCTAGGAACAGTGGGTTAACTGGTCTAGGAACAGTGGGTTAACTGGTCTAGGAACAGTGGGTTAACTGGTCTAGGAACAGTGGGTTAACTGGTCTAGGAACAGTGCGTTAACTGGTCTAGGAACAGTGGGTTAACTGGTCTAGGAACAGTGGGTTAACTGGTCTAGGAACAGTGGGTTAACTGGTCTAGGAACAGTGGGTTAACTGGTCTAGGAACAGTGCGTTAACTGGTCAAGGAACAGTGGGTTAACTGGTCTAGGAACAGTGGGTTAACTGGTCTAGGAACAGTGGGTTAACTGGTCTAGGAACAGTGCGTTAACTGGTCAAGGAACAGTGGGTTAACTGGTCTAGGAACAGTGGGTTAACTGGTCTAGGAACAGTGGGTTAACTGGTCTAGGAACAGTGGGTTAACTGGTCTAGGAACAGTGCGTTAACTGGTCTAGGAACAGTGGGTTAACTGGTCTAGGAACAGTGGGTTAACTGGTCTAGGAACAGTGGGTTAACTGGTCTAGGAACAGTGGGTTAACTGGCCTAGGAACAGTGGGTTAACTGGTCTAGGAACAGTGGGTTAACTGGTCTAGGAACAGTGGGTTAACTGGTCTAGGAACAGTGGGTTAACTGGTCTAGGAACAGTGCGTTAACTGGTCTAGGAACAGTGGGTTAACTGGTCTAGGAACAGTGGGTTAACTGGTCTAGGAACAGTGCGTTAACTGGTCTAGGAACAGTGGGTTAACTGGTCTAGGAGCAGTGGGTTAACTGGTCTAGGAACAGTGGGTTAACTGGTCTAGGAACAGTGGGTTAACTGGTCTAGGAACAGTGGGTTAACTGGTCTAGGAACAGTGGGTTAACTGGTCTAGGAACAGTGGGTTAATTGGTCTAGGAACAGTGGGTTAACTGGTCTAGGAACAGTGGGTTAACTGGTCTAGGAACAGTGGGTTAACTGGTCTAGGAACAGTGGGTTAACTGGTCTAGGAACAGTGGGTCAACTAGTCTAGGAACAGTGGGTTAACTGGTCTAGGAACAGTGCGTTAACTGGTCTAGGAACAGTGGGTTAATGCGTGAGTAATGTTTAGTCTGAAGCTATATTTTATTTCCAAAAGCCAAGAAGAAAAATACAATACAATGATATATTTGACTTTATAAGGACGGAATGCTAAGTTAAGGGTACCAAGCTTGATACAGCTTCAATTTAGCACTGACGTGTCAGGCCAGAGGTGTCAACCAATCAGAGGGCTTAGAAGCTGCCTCCCACTCTTCAGAGGCAGTTCAAATACAGTATACATATATTACATATATTAACCAGACCATCCCCTGGTACAGTGCTATATTAACCAGACCATCCCCTGGTACAGTGTTATATTAACCAGACCATCCCCTGGCACAGTGCTATATTAACCAGACCATCCCCTGTTATATTAACCAGACCATCCCCTGGCACAGTGCTATATTAACCAGACCATCCCCTGTTATATTAACCAGACCATCCCCTGGTACAGTGTTATATTAACCAGACCATCCCCTGGCACAGTGCTATATTAACCAGACCATCCCCTGGCACAGTGCTATATTAACCAGACCATCCCCTGGCACAGTGTTATATTAACCAGACCATCCCCTGTTATATTAACCAGACCATCCCCTGGTACAGTGCTATATTAACCAGACCATCCCCTGGCACAGTGCTATATTAACCAGACCATCCCCTGGCACAGTGCTATATTAACCAGACCATCCCCTGGTACAGTGCTATATTAACCAGACCATCCCCTGGTACAGTGTTATATTAACCAGACCATCCCCTGGCACAGTGCTATATTAACCAGACCATCCACTCGCATGGCACAGTGATATATTAACCAGACCATCCCCTGGCATGGAGCTATATTAACCAGACCATCCCCTGGCACAGTGCTATATTAACCAGACTATCCCCTGGCACAGTGAAATATTAACCAGACCATCCCCTGGCACAGTGCTATATTAACCAGACCATCCCCTGGCACAGTGCAATATTAACCAGACTATCCCCTGGCACAGTGCTATATTAACCAGACCATCCCCTGGTACAGTGCTATATTAACCAGACCATCCCCTGGTACAGTGCTATATTAACCAGACCATCCCCTGGTACAGTGCTATATTAACCTGACCATCCCTGGCACAGTGCTATATTAACCAGACCATCCCCTGGTACAGTGTTATATTAACCAGACCATCCCCTGGTACAGTGTTATATTAACCAGACCATCCCCTGGCACAGTGCTATATTAACCAGACCATCCCCTGGCACAGTGCTATATTAACCAGATCAACCCCTGGCACAGTGATATATTAACCAGACCATCCCCTGGAGAGGAGGGGGCTGATTAACAGAGGAAGGAGGGGATGAGAGGGCTGATTAACAGAGGAAGGAGGGGATGAGAGGAGAGGGCTGATAAACAGAGGAAGGAGGGGATAAGAGGGCTGATTAACAGAGGAAGGAGGGGATGAGAGGGCTGATTAACAGAGGAAGGATGGGATGAGAGGAGAGGGTTGATTAACAGAGGAAGGAGGGGATGAGAGGGCTGATTAACAGAGGAAGGAGGGGATGAGAGGGCTGATTAACAGAGGAAGGAGGGGATGAGAGGGCTGATTAACAGAGGAAGGAGGGGATGAGAGGGCTGATTAACAGAGGAAGGAGGGGATGAGAGGGCTGATTAACAGAGGAAGGAGGGGATGAGAGGAGAGGGCTAATTACCAGAGGAAGGAGGGGATGAGAGGAGAGGGCTGATTAACAGAGGAAGGAGGGGATGAGAGGAGAGGGCTGATTAACAGAGGAAGGAGGGGATGAGAGGAGAGGGTTGATTAACAGAGGAAGGAGGGGATGAGAGGAGAGGGCTGATTAACAGAGGAAGGAGGGGATGAGAGGAGAGGGCTGATTAACAGAGGAAGGAGGGGATGAGAGGAGAGGGTTGATTAACAGAGGAAGGAGGGGATGAGATGGCTGATTAACAGAGGACGGAGGGGATGAGAGGAGTGGGCTGATTAACAGAGGAAGGAGGGATGAGAGGGCTGATTAACAGAGGAAGGAGGGGATGAGAGGAGAGTGCTGATTAACAGAGGAAAGAGCGGATGAGAGGAGAGGGCTGATTAACAGAGGAAGGAGGGATGAGAGGGCTGATTAACAGAGGAAGGAGGGGATGAGAGGAGAGGGCTGATTAACAGAAGAAGGAGGGGATGAGAGGAGAGGGCTAATTAACAGAGGAAGGAGGGGATGAGATGGCTGATTAACAGAGGAAGGAAGGAGGGGATTACTATTTATCACGTCCGGATGAAAAGCGTGCCCAGAGTAAACTGCCTGCTACTCAGGCCCAGAAGGTAGGATATGTATAATATTAGTAGATTTGTAAAACACTCTGAAGTTTCTAAAACTGTTTGAATGATGTCTGTGGGTATAACAGAACTCATATGGCAGGCAAAAAACTGAGAAAAAAATCCAAAACAGGAAGTGGGAAATCTGAGGTTTGTAGTTTTTCCAAGTGATTATCTATCCAATATACAGTGTAAATTGGGTCGTATTGCACTTCCTAAGGCTTTCAGAGGTACATCTTTTACAGTTAGGAGACATGTCTGTTTTCATTCTATGGAGTCTCAAAGGAGTATAATAAAATGTGTAAAATAAATTGTAATTAGATTCTTTCATTTTTACATTAGTAGAGGTGCAGTGTACCCTGTCGCAGACCTCCGCCCATAACTCATCACTGAGAGTCAGACCAAGGTCCTTTTCCCAGATTATTTTCAGAGGAGTAAAGGAGGAGACTCCTTTCTCTGAGAGGAGTCTAAAGATATAAGATATTTTGCCTCTTAAGGGCACATTATGTTGTGAAATCTGTTGTATTGTAATGTTTTTTTAAAATAGTTTTGCTGTGTTTAAATAATTGAGCTTGGTTCCAGTTGAATACACATCAGGAAAGACGTCTGGGTTGCTCAGACACATCTACTCTAGCCGAAGACAACCGAAGAGAGGAAGGTTGTCTTCAATAGTTAAAGGACAAAATACAAGTTTAATGACCACTGGGTCTGATGCCTCACTGCATCACATCCCTGGGGCCGGACGCATCCCTGTCTGAAGCATTGTGTGTGTGTGTGTGTGTGTGTGTGTGTGTGTGTGTGTGTGTGTGTGTGTGTGTGTGTGTGTGTGTGTGTGTGTGTGTGTGTGTGTGTGTGTGTGTGTGTGTGTGTGTGTGTGTGTGTGTGTGTGTGTGTGTGTGTGTACTTGTTTTCCTACATGACCAGGATCCCCGTGTCCTAACATTTCCCTTAATGTCCTGAAAATGTTTGGGGGCCAGGGTTTTGGGGATCAGGATATTGGGGAATCAGGGTTTTGGGGGCCAGGGTTTTGGGGGCCAGGGTTTTTGGGGGCCAGGGTTTTGGGGGCCAGGGTTTTAAGTGTCAGGGTTATGGGGATCAGAGAAAAAAATAGGTCAAACATTTTTATAGATCTCGTTCCTTTTCATGAAGAATATTTCTGATTTTATTTTCACTGTTTTTCCAATAACCTGAAGCAACTCGTTTCACCTTGATTTACACACACACACACACACACACACACACACACACACACACACACACACACACACACACACACACACACACACACACACACACACACACACACACTTTTAGATAGTCCTTTCTCCTCTATCCATGGCTTTATTTCTCCACCTCTCGTTTTTATCATTCCCTCTCTCTCTCCATCTCTCACCTCTGTCTTTCTCTCTCTCCACCCTCCGTCTCTCTCTCCATTCATGTGCTCATGTGTAATACATGTTCACTCTGCTCATGTGTAATACATGTTCACTCTGTTCATGTGCGTGTAATTTCTCCACCTCTCATTTTTATCATTCCTCTCTCTCCCCATCTCTCACCTCTATCTTTCTCTCTCTCTCACCCCTCTGACTCTCAATCTTCTCTCTCACCCCGTTCATGTGCGTATAATGCTTGTCATAAATCCCATCTGACCAGTAAACACTACCCTCTACTGGTTAGTTAACGGTACTGCAAGCAGCAGACATCAAAACGGCTTGAAGTGATGCAGTCACTGAGACACAACATGCCACTGTAACAGATCACACGACACTAAACAGACCACCAAAGTGGGAGAATCTCACGAATACGATGTTGGTCACAGATACCTTTTTTTAAAAGTAGGGGGGGGGGGGATCAGAAAAGCAGGCAGTTTCTGGTTTATAAAAATAATAAATAAAAATATACAGGTAACAATTTCAAAGATTTGACTGAGTTGCAGTTTAAGGAAAGCAGTCAATTGAAATAAATTGAAATTCAATTAATTAGATGAATTCATTAGGCCCTAATTTATGGATTTCACATGACTGGGAATACAGATAACATTAAATAATCAGGCAACAGCTCTGGTGACATGCCGTCCCCCAGCACAAGGTGCACCTGTGTAATGACCATGCTGTTCAATCAGCTTCTTGATATGCCACACCTGTCAGGTGGATGGATTATCTTGGCAAAGGAGAAATGTTCACTGACGAGGGTTTAAACAAATTTGTGCACAACATTTGAGTGAAATAAGCTTTTTGGTGTTTATGGAACATTTTGTGGATGTTTTATTTCAGTTTATGAAACATGTGACCAAGACTTTATAATGTTGTTTATATTGTTGTTCAGTGTAGATACATAAAACAGCCTGAGCAGGAAAATACCAGACAGACATTGTTCTCATTGCTTTATTTCATACTGTTATTTTCAGTGTTAAACATTTGTTCATCAAAACACTGCTAGGAGGTCTTGTGCTCATTCAAACAACAACCAACTTACTTATGTGTACAAAACACACACACAAGGGCATATATGCACAGCCACAATCATCACACTCAGACAACTACACACATAAAACCCCACAACAGATCCTGGTCAATCTCCTGAACAAGCCTTTTCCTCTGACACAGAACAATACAACAAATCCCCTATTGTAGATTTAGTCTTTATGATTCAAATATATTTTAAGTCTTAGTCCCATTTTAGTCATTGTGTTCTTCTTAGTTTCAAGCTCTCAGTCACATAGCTTCCCCTCTCTCAGTCACATAGCTTCCCCTCTCTCAGTCACATAGCTTCCCCTCTCTCAGTCACATAGCTTCCCCTCTCTCAGTCACATAGCTTCCCCTCTCTCAGTCACATAGCTTCCCTCTCTCAGTCACATAGCTTCCCCTCTCTCAGTCACATAGCTTCCCCTCTCTCAGTCACATAGCTTCCCCTCTCTCAGTCACGTAGCTTCCCCTCTCTCAGTCACATAGCTTCCCCTCTCTCAGTCACATAGCTCCCCCTCTCTCAGTCACATAGCTTCCCCTCTCTCAGTCACATAGCTTCCCCTCTCTCAGTCACATAGCTTCCCCTCTCTCAGTCACATAGCTTCCACTCTCTCAGTCACATAGCTTCCCCTCTCTCAGTCACATAGCTTCCCCTCTCTCAGTCACATAGCTTCCCCTCTCTCAGTCACATAGCTTCTGTAGCTCAGTTGGTAGAGCATGGCGCTTGTAACGCCAGGGTAGTGGGTTCGATCCCCGGGACCACCCATACGTAGAATGTATGCACACATGACTGTAAGTCGCTTTGGATAAAAGCGTCTGCTAAATGGCATATATTATTATTATATATTACATAGCTTCCACTCTCTGCCATCTCAGTCACATAGCTTCCCCTCTCTCAGTCACATAGCTTCCACTCTCTGCCATCTCAGTCACATAGCTTCCCCTCTCTCAGTCACATAGCTTCCCCTCTCTCAGTCACATAGCTTCCCCTCTCTCAGTCACATAGCTTCCCCTCTCTCAGTCACATAGCTTCCCCTCTCTCAGTCACATAGCTTCCCCTCTCTCAGTCACATAGCTTCCCCTCTCTCAGTCACATAGCTTCCCCTCTCTCAGTCACATAATAGTGACTATTATATAATGACTATAATAAAAGGCTACCTTTAAACTTCCATCTTGTGGACATTCAGAAAGTCTTGTCCTACTAGGAGGGAAGCTGAAACCATATATATTCTCTATTACAGGACTAGTAAAGGTCCAGTTTGCAAACCATTTCTACATGAAAATGAAATAGTATATTCATTATTTTTTCATTTTATTAAACGCTCTTATCCTGAACAACTTACAGTATCGAGTGCATACTTTGCAATATTGGACCCCCCCCGTGGGAATCGAACCCACAACCCTAGCATTACCAATTGAGCCACACCATCACAAATCACTTATTGTGCATTGTTTTATCTCCATGGTGATGAAAATTCTACAGGTACAAAACCTAGATAACCCGCTGATGTACACTAATGTATATTTTGATTAAGTGGTTTGTAATAATATTAAATTTAATAATGCACAAAAAGTGGTTGATTTTCATATTAATTTGATCAATAAAAAATATTTAATTTGATGTTTATTGGATGTTTTGTGTCTTTGTCCATAACTATGCACCTTTTAATGTAATATTTGAGGATTAATATACAAATATGAATATTTGTACTATTTGAGGACAGGGTTTACTTCTCTCCGGGTTCCATTAGTGATGACATCACAGAGAAAGGGACATTCCAACATGTGAATCCTGCTAGATACTGTTGTTAATTATTACAGTACCTGTTGTTGTTGTTGCAAAATCAGAACCGGTTTGTACCCGTTAAGAATTACCATCACCGTGAAGAAAAAGAAACAATGTACGATATTATTATATTATAGTTATATATATATAGTTATTATATAGTAACTGAGTACTTTGAGATGGCAAGTGGTTTGTGACGGTGTGGCTCATGATGGTGTGGCTCATGGCGGTGTGGCTCATGGCGGTGTGGCTCATGGCGGTGTGGCTCATGACGGTGTGGCTCATGACGGTGTGGCTCATGACGGTGTGGCTCATGGCGGTGTGGCTCATGGCGGTGTGGCTCATGGCGGTGTGGCTCATGGCGGTGTGGCTCATCTTGTAATGCTTTGGGTCGTGAGGTTCTCGCGGCTTTGTCGACACGAATGTAAGAGAGAGTAAAACATGACTGTTTCTAGTGGCGGTTAGTTACGAGTGAAGTGTCCCTGCTTGAAGAGTGACTGAAGAGTGACTGAAGAGTGACTGTCTTGGCAGTTGTGTAGGAGAGTCGATCAGCACAATCGGATTGTGTAACTGAAAGATGCTAATTTCTTCCAATGAGAGGATTGCATGAAATATTCTGCAGTAAACGCTGCATAGAATTGGACAAAAACAGATGAAACTAAGCTTTATGTTCAAATGTCCTTTAGTCTTACGTGGAAGTCTAGTTACATTTTCGTCAACTAAAATGAGAAGAAGTCATTTGTAACACTTATGTTTTGTTTTTCACCCAGCAGGGCGTCTCATCTCGTTATCGTCAATAGTTTTACAAATGACAAAAAAAAAAGAAGAAAACAAAATGTCCTCGAGTTTTAGTCATAGATATTGTTGTTGTTGTTGACGGAATTAAACACTTTACAGAACAATAACAACATTAGTAGCCTTGTGATGACATATACTTTAGGAAGCATTTGCAGAAATCGAGAGAGACAGAGAGACAGAGACGGAGAGACAGAGAGAGAGAGAGAGAGAGAGAGCGAGACAGAGAGAGAGAGAGAGCGAGACAGAGAGACAGAGAGAGAGAGAGCGAGACAGAGAGACAGAGAGAGAGAGAGAGCGAGACAGAGAGACAGAGAGAGAGAGACAGAGAGACAGAGAGAGAGAGAGCGAGACAGAGAGACAGAGAGAGCGAGACAGAGAGAGAGAGAGCGAGACAGAGAGACAGAGAGAGCGAGACAGAGAGAGAGAGAGCGAGACAGAGAGACAGAGAGAGCGAGACAGAGAGAGAGAGAGCGAGACAGAGAGAGAGAGGGACAGAGAGAGAGAGGGACAGAGAGAGAGAGAGACAGAGAAAGAGAGAGACAGAGAGAGAGAGACAGACAGACAGACAGAGAGAGACAGAGAGCGCCAGAGACAGAGAGAGAGAGACAGAGAGAGAGAGACAGAGAGAGAGAGACAGAGAGAGACAGAGAGAGAGACAGAGAGAGAGACAGAGAGAGACAGAGAGAGAGATTTTATATACCAATAAAATCAGACACCTAAATGATAGTGACACATTGAGGTCATTGACGAAGTATAATGCAGCAATATCATCACTGACACTCCTGTCTAGTACCTGCCCAGTACCTGTCTAGTACCTGCCCAGTACCTGCCCAGTACCTGCCCTATGTCTCACTGTAGTGACTCATGTCCTGTTATTCTAGTTCATTTCTTAGTGAAATCAGGCAGGACAAAGGAACAAAGGTTATACTGCGTAATGTAGTTTCTCCTCCCAGGTTTTCAACAACAGTTTTCTTCTCCAGTTCCCGTTCCAGCCATTCAGTGGGGCGAGGGCTGATTGGGTAGAGGAGTCTAGCACAGGGACTTAGGACGAACTTTAGGGAACAGCTACATGACCAAAGGAAGGAAAGAGTTGAGTTCAGAACAGAAACAAACCATTATTTGTTGGCTAATGAAAATTGAGTTCTGAACAGCAACTAACAGTTCTAGTTTTAGTACTGGGCTAGAACAAATATGTGAGATCCTGTGGGATCTCAGGACCAGGAAGCTGCCTTGCCACCAATTAAATAGACTTTTTTTTTATTCAGGAAAAATGAAAGTGAAAGAACATCTTGTTCCTGAAGAGGTGAGGAGGAGACAACTAATAAAATGAATTATTGTCTCTTACCCCGAAGTAGTTGTTAGGTATGAATCCCTCGCGGCCACAAAGTGATGCCCACCACCAATCTATCCCGTCAGGCTTCTGGAGGATAGTCACCATGTCCCCCTCTCTGAAGCCCAGCTCGTCTGCCTCCTGGGCAGGGTACTCCCACAGGGCATACAGTACCCCACTGTTCTCCACACCCATCGCCTCCTCCACACCTGACAACACACACACACACACACAACGATTTTTCTAACATTTTCAGAAACGTTTTCGTCTCAGAGTGCAAATAGTTGTGGATAAAGTGGCCTATATGGTTTAGTGGTTTGAGCGGCTGACCCCGGCAGTCATGTAAACTAGAGGTAGAATGGGTTTACAATCCAGACCACTGCTCTTTGACTCGATGTCCTCTCATCTTTCCTGTGGTCTTCGACTGTTTCTCTTCAATAATAGATGTCCCACTCCTAAAAATAGTTATGGAGAAAGAGGGCACCCCTGTCTAGTTCCTCCTACCCCTGAGGAAGCTCTCGCACTCCTCGAAGCCCATAGCGTACGGGTCGCACTTCTGAGACGCTGTGGCGTCATCGCTCTCCGTCACCGCCATGACGGCTGCTCCGTTCCTCACCAGGAACTGACAGAGAGGAAGGTCGTTACAGGAAGCTGCACAGTGGAGGGGGGTCCTGGTACAGAACAACAACAACAAAACTACACATGAACAAAACTACAACCCCATCTGACTAAACACAATGCATAATGACACAACATGACCCAAAACAGGGACAGCAACCCCATCTGACTAAACACAATGCATAATGACACAACATGACCCAAAACAGGGACAGCAACCCCATCTGACTAAACACAATGCATAATGACACAACATGACCCAAAACAGGGACAGCAACCCCATCTGACTAAACACAATGCATAATGACACAACATGACCCAAAACAGGGACAGCAACCCCATCTGACTAAACACAATGCATAATGACACAACATGACCCAAAACAGGGACAGCAACCCCATCTGACTAAACACAATGCATAATGACACAACATGACCCAAAACAGGGACAGCAACCCCATCTGACTAAACACAATGCATAATGACACAACATGACCCAAAACAGGGACAGCAACCCCATCTGACTAAACACAATGCATAATGACACAACATGACCCAAAACAGGGACAGCAACCCCATCTGACTAAACACAATGCATAATGACACAACATGACCCAGGGAAAACAGGGACAGCAACAGAGGGACAGTGACCCAAAAAGGAAAGTAGGACAATGAAAGAGCCCATTATAAAGGGAGGGGGAAGTAATGACACAACATGACCCAAAACAGGGACAGCAACAGAGGGACAGTAAAGGAAAGTAGGACAATGAAAGATTAGAATACGGGATTAGAATTTTTTTCTTTCTACTTTAATTTTTTTTAAACACTTATTTTACCAGATAAGTTGTCATTTACAGCAAACCTGTGGAATAGTTACAGGGGGGTAAATGAGCCAATTGTAAACCGGGGATGATTAGTTGACCGTGATGGTATGAGGGCCAGATTGGGAATTTAGCCAAGACACCAGGGTTAAAACCCCTACTCTTACGATAAGTGCCATGGGATCTTTTAGTGACCACAGAGAGTCAGGACACCTGTTTAATATCCCATCCCAAAAGACAGCACCCTACACAGGGCAATGTCCCCAATCACTGCAAGCCAGCAGTGGGATGCAGGGTGGTGTGCTGCTGGCCATAAGGAATAAAGGCTAGCAGCACGCCATTATTATGTCGAAGGAGGAAGCTACAGGGACATAAGCCAGTTAAAAGGGCATTCGATAATGAAGTTACCATCCGTGGCTGTCTGGGGCGGAGACGTTGGCTCCTATACGAACCAGGAAGTCCACCACGCTGTAGTGACCTCCACAGATGGCGTTATGGAGGGCTGTGATGCCCTCGTCGTTCGGCTGGCTCGGGTCATTCATCTACAGGGCACAGACCACGCAGGGGTGAACCTCATGCTTGCTGTCAACACACACTGAATGATTTATTTGGGTCCACAATCCCCTTACCCCCTGCACCCAACCCCTTACCTCCTGCACCCAACCCCCTTACCTCCTGCACCCAACCCCCCCCTGCACCCAACCCCCTACCCCTGCACCCAAACCTCCTGCACGGCCCTTTAAACAGTGTCCAGTTCCCCCCTCCTGCACGGCCCTCTGAACAGTGTCCAGTTCCCCCCCCCTGCACCCTGAACAGTGTCCAGTTTCCCTACCTCCTGCACGGCCTTTAAACAGTGTCCAGTTCCCCCTACCTCCTGCACGGCCCTCTGAACAGTGTCCACCTCCTGCACGGCCCCTAGTTCCCCCTACCTCCTGCACGGCCCTCCTCCAGTTTCCCCTACCTCCTGCACGGCCCTCTGAACAGTGTCCAGTTTCCCCTACCTCCTGCACGGCCTCTGAACAGTGTCCAGTTCCCCCTACCTCCTGCACGGCCCTCTGAACAGTGTCCCTGAACAGTGTCCAGTTCCCCCCTACCTCCTGCACGGCCCTCTGAACAGTGTCCAGTTCCCCCTACCCCTACCTCCTCCAGTTCCCCCACTGGCCCTCTGAACAGTGTCCAGTTCCCCTACCTCCTGCACGGCCCTCTGAACAGTGTCCAGTTTCCCCTACCTCCTGCACGGCCCTCTGAACAGTGTCCAGTTCCCCTACCTCCTGCACAGCCCTCTGAACAGTGTCCAGTTTCTCCTACCTCCTGCACGGCCCTCTGAACAGTGTCCAGTTTCCCCTACCCCCACTGAACAGTGAGTTCCCCCACCAGTGACCAGCAGTAGAACCAGAGGACTGAGCCGAGCCCTCTGACCAGAATCCCCTCGTTCCCGACTGGCCCGACGCAGGATGGAATTGTACCCCTGGGAGGATGGAAGAGTACCACAACTTAATACCTTAACTTCCCCTTATTAGATACAGACGTAGTAACATCGAGATGGAGAGACATGGCCCAATAAGTCTTGGTTTAAAATGCATGTGACTCTTATTACTGAAAACCTTCCACTAACTGGATCAGTTCACTGACAATGAGACCATCTACAATACCAGACAAAAGTTTGGACACAACTATTCAGTCCAGGGTTTTTCTTTATTTTTACTATTTTCTGTAGTATAATAGTGAAGATATCAAAACTATGAAATAACACACATGGAATCATGTAGTAACAAAAAAAGTGTGAAACAAATCAAAATGTATTTTATATTTGAGATTTTTCAAATTAGCCACCCTTTGCCTTGATGACAGCTTTGCACCCTCTTGGCATTCTCTCAACCACCTTCATGAGGTAGTCACCTGGAATGCATTTCAACTAACAGGTTTGCCTTGCTAAAAGTTTGTGGAATTTCTTTCCTTCTTAATGCGTTTGAGCCAATCAGTTGTGTTGTGACAAGGTAGGGGTGGTATACAGAAGATAGCCCTATTTGATAAAAGACCAACCTCATATTATGGAAAGAACAGCTCAAATAAGCAAAGATAAATGACAGTCCATCATTACTTTAACACATGAAGGTCAGTCAATGCGGACAATTTCAAGAACTTTGACCGTTTCTTCAAGTGTAGCCGCAAAAAAACATCAAGTGCTGTGAAACTGTCTCTCATGAGGACCGCCACAGGAAAGGAAGACCCGGAGTTACCTCTGCTGCAGAGGATCAGTTCACTAGAGTTACCAGCCACAGATTGCAGCCCAAATAAATGCTTCACAGAGTTCAAATAAAAGACACATCTCAACAGCAACTGTTCAGGAGACTGTGTGAATCAGGCCTTCATGGTTGAATTGCTGCAGACAAGCCACTACTAAAGGACACCAATAAGAAGAAGAGACTTGCTTTGGCCAAGAAACATGAGCAATGGACATTAGACCGGGGAAATCTGTCCTTTGGTCTGATGAGTCCAAATCAAAGATTTTTTGTTCCAACTGCCGTGTCTTTGTGAGATGCAGACAGTTCAGTGTGTCAAATCGGAGGGTCTACTGTCCGGACCTCTGGCAGTGTCTATGGGGTGCCTCTCTTCTCTGTATACATCAATCGCTCTTGCTGCTGGTGATTCTCTGATCCACCTCTACGTAAACACCATTCTGTATACTTCTGGCCCTTCTTTGGACACTGTGTTAACTAACCTCCAGACAAGCTTCAATGCCATACAACACTCCTTCCGTGGCCTCCAACTGCTCTTAAATTCTAGTAAAACTAAGTGCAAGCTCTTCAACCGATCGCTGCCCGCACATGCCCACCTGTCCAGCATCACAAATCTGGACGGTTCTGACCTAGAATATGTGGACAACTACAAATACCTAGGTGTCTGGTTAGACTGTAAACTCTCCTTCTAGACTCACATCAAACATCTCCAATCCAAAATTAAATCTAGAATTGGCTTCCTGTTTCGCAAACAAAGCATCCTTCACTCATGCTGCCAAACATACCCTAGTAAAACTGACTATCCTACCGATCCTTGATTTCGGGCGATGTCATTTACATAATAGCCTCCAACACTCTACTCAGCAAACTGGATGCAGTCTATCACAATGCCATCCGTTTTGTCACCAAAGCCCCATATACTACCCACCACTGCGACCTGTATGCTCTCGTTGGCTGGCCCTCGCTTCATATTCGTCGCCAAACCCACTGGTTCCAGGTCATCTACAAGTCTCTGCTAGGTAAAGCCCCGCCTTATCTCAGCTCACTGGTCACCATAGCAGCACCCACCCGTAGCACGCGCTCAAGCAGGTATATTTCACTGGTCACCTCCAAAGCCAATTCCTCCTTTGGTCGCCTTTCCTTCCAGTTCTCTGCTGCCAATGACTGGAACGAACTGCAAAAATCGCTGAAACTGGAGACTCATATCTCCCTCACTAGCTTTAAGCACCAGGTGTCAGAGCAGCTCACAGATCACTGCACCTGTACATACATAGCCTATCTGTAAACAGCCCGTCTATAAATAGCCCACCCAACTACCTCATCCCCAAACTGTATTTATTCATTCTGCTCCTTTGCACCCCAGTATCTCTACTTGCACATTCATCTTCTGCACATCTACCATTCCAGTGTTTAATTGCTACATTGTAATTACTTCGCCACTATGGCCTATTTATTGCCTTACCTCCGTTATCCTACCTCATTTCCACACACTGTATATAGACTTGTTCTACTGTATTATTGACTGTATGTTTGTTTACTCCATGTGTAACTCTGTGTTGTTGTTTTGTGTCGCACTGCTTTGCTTTATCTTGGCTATGTCGCAGTTGTAAATGAGAACTTGTTCTCAACTGGCCTACCTGGTTAAATAAAATGTTAATTATTATTATTATTTTTTTTAAAGAATAGGTTAACATATGATCTCTGCATCTGTGGTTCCCACCGTGAAGCAAGGAGGAGGAGGTGTGATGGTGCTTTGCTGGTGACACTGTCAGTGATTTATTTAGAATTCAAGGCACACGTAACCAGCAGGGTTACCACAGCATTCTGCAGCAATACACCATCCCATCTGGTTTGCGCTTAGTGGGACTATCATTTGTTTTCAACAGGACAATGACCCAACACACCTCCAGGCTGTGTAAGGGCTATTTGACCAAAAAGGAGAGTGATGGATTGCAACATCAGATGACCTGGCCTCCACAATCACCCGACCTCAAACCAATTGAGATGGTTTGGGATGAGTTGGAGTGCAGAGTGAAGGAAAAGCTGCCAACACATGCTCAGCATATGTGGGAACTCCTTCAAGACGGTTGGAAAATCATTCCAGATGAAGCTGGTTGAGAGAATGCCAAGAGTGTGCAAAGCTGTCATCAAGGTAAAGGGTGGCTACTTTGAAGAATACATTTTGATTTGTTTCACACTTTTTTGGTTACTACATGATTGCATATGTGTTATTTCATAGTTTTGATGTCTTCACTATAATTCTACAATGTTGAAAATTGTTAAAAAATAAAAAATAAACTTGAATGAGTAGGTGTCCAAACTTTTGACTGGTACTGTACATTTCACTGTAAAATAGTCACAACAAAAGAAAGCAAAAATATAAGAATGTGTCCTGTCATACCCTGTACTCTGTCAAGGCAGGTCCAGTGTTAGGTCCAGTGTTAGGGACAGGGTTAGTGACAGGGGAGAGGGATGTAGAGCTGTCCCCTTCTCCATCCGAGGAGGAGGAGCTGTAGTCACTCCCCATCTCCCCCCCTTGCTGGCCCGTCAACCCCTTCCTCCGGAAAAGTTTATTCATGATCTGTTTGTACTGTTTGTGATTGTGGTCCGGCTGCAGGGAGGCTGGCTTCTTCTGGGGTTGGACAGGGGCTATAGGGTCAGGGTCACAAGGTTACCACAACATCGTATAGACATGCAGAAGCTTTCCAAAATTAAACTCATTCATAATACCAGCGCCGCATTGATTACGTGATCAGCAGAAGATTCTACAGGATGAGTATTGATTACGTGATCAGCAGAAGATTCTACGGGATGAGTATTGATTACGTGATCAGCAGAAGATTCTACAGGATGATTATTGATTACGTGATCAGCAGAAGATTCTACAGGATGAGTATTGATTACGTGATCAGCAGAAGATTCTACAGGATGAGTATTGATTACGTGATTGATAACGTGATCAGCAGAAGATTCTACAGGATGAGTATTGATTACGTGATTGATAACGTGATCAGCAGAAGATTCTACAGGATGAGTATTGATTACGTGATCAGCAGAAGATTCTACAGGATGAGTATTGATTACATGATCAGCAGAAGATTCTACAGGATGAGTATTGATTAGGTGATCAGCAGAAGATTCTACAGGATGAGTATTGATTACGTGATCAGCAGAAGATTCTACAGGATGAGTATTGATTACGTGATCAGCAAAAGATTCTACAGGATGAGTATTGATTACGTGATCAGCAAAAGATTCTACAGGATGAGTATTGATTACGTGATCAGCAAAAGATTCTACAGGATGAGTATTGATTACGTGATCAGCAGAAGATTCTACAGGATGAGTATTGATTACGTGATTGATAACGTGATCAGCAGAAGATTCTACAGGATGAGTATTGATTACGTGATCAGCAGAAGATTCTACAGGATGAGTATTGATAACGTGATCAGCAGAAGATTCTACAGGATGAGTATTGATAACGTGATCAGCAGAAGATTCTACAGGATGAGTATTGATAACGTGATCAGCAGAAGATTCTACAGGATGAGTATTGATTACGTGATTGATAACGTGATCAGCAGAAGATTCTACAGGATGAGTATTGATTACTTGATTGATAACGTGATCAGCAGAAGATTCTACAGGATGAGTATTGATTAGGTGATCAGCAGAAGATTCTACAGGATGAGTATTGATTACGTGATTGATAACGTGATCAGCAGAAGATTCTACAGGATGAGTATTGATAACGTGATCAGCAGAAGATTCTACAGGATGAGTATTGATTACGTGATCAGCAGAAGATTCTACAGGATGAGTATTGATTACGTGATCAGCAGAAGATTCTACAGGATGAGTATTGATTATGTGATCAGCAGAAGATTCTACAGGATGAGTATTGATTACGTGATCAGCAGAAGATTCTACAGGATGATTATTGATTACGTGATCAGCAGAAGATTATACAGGATGAGTATTGATTACGTGATCAGCAGAAGATTCTACAGGATGAGTATTGATTACGTGATTGATAACGTGATCAGCAGAAGATTCTACAGGATGAGTATTGATTACGTGATCAGCAGAATATTCTACAGGATGAGTATTGATTACATGATCAGCAGAAGATTCTATGGGATGAGTATTGATTAGGTGATCATCAGAAGATTCTACAGGATGAGTATTGATTACGTGATTGATAACGTGATCAGCAGAAGATTCTACAGGATGAGTATTGATTACGTGATCAGCAGAAGATTCTACAGGATGAGTATTGATTACGTGATCATCAGAAGATTCTACAGGATGAGTATTGATAACGTGATCAGCAGAAGATTCTACAGGATGAGTATTGATTACGTGATTGATAACGTGATCAGCAGAAGATTCTACAGGATGAGTATTGATTACGTGATCAGCAGAAGATTCTACAGGATGATCGTGATCATCAGAAGATTCTACAGGATGAGTATTGATTACGTGATTGATAACGTGAACAGCAGAAGATTCTACAGGATGAGTATTGATTACGTGATCAGCAGAAGATTCTACAGGATGAGTATTGATTACGTGATCAGCAGAAGATTCTACAGGATGAGTATTGATTACGTGATCATCAGAAGATTCTACAGGATGAGTATTGATTACGTGATTGATAACGTGAACAGCAGAAGATTCTACAGGATGAGTATTGATAACGTGATCAGCAGAAGATTCTACAGGATGAGTATTGATTACGTGATTGATAACGTGATCAGCAGAAGATTCTACAGGATGAGTATTGATTACTTGATTGATAACGTGATCAGCAGAAGATTCTACAGGATGAGTATTGATTACTTGATTGATAATGTGATCAGCAGAAGATTCTACAGGATGAGTATTGATTACTTGATTGATAACGTGATCAGCAGAAGATTCTACAGGATGAGTATTGATAACGTGATCAGCAGAAGATTCTACAGGATGAGTATTGATTACGTGATTGATAACGTGATCAGCAGAAGTTCTACAGGATGAGTATTGATTACGTGATCAGCAGAAGATTCTACAGGATGAGTATTGATTACGTGATCAGCAGAAGATTCTAGAGGACGAGCATTGATAACGTGATCAGTCGGGGAGGCTGTAGATATATACTAAATAAATAAAACCTTGCAATTAATAGCATGACAGTGAAACAGTTTGGTGGTGAACTTTCTTAGTTTCTACCATTCACTCCGTCATTGTCACTCACATCGCTGGTTCCCTCTGTGTCAAATTCTTTATGCAAAATAATTGTATATTAGAAGTCATTTCCTAACCTTGTGACCCCGGTTCAGGGTTTGGGTCAAGATTGGAGATAGGGGTCACAGAGCCACGTCTCTTCAGGGCCCGGGGGATCTCAGAGCGGATCCGAAGCAGCTCTTCCATGTCAGGGACATCTGGGCTCTCTGCAGCCACCACTGGTTGCAGTCTGGACGGGCTGAGGGGCCTGGGGGCCACCGCCTGGGATTCTCCTCCTCCTCTCTCTGGCTCCCTCCCTTTCTCTGGGAGAGCTGGGTCAGGGGCCATGGGACTTTGATGAATTGGGTCCAGTCGCTCCAACTCAATGTCAACATCACCTGGTTTCAGCACTGTGGGAGAAGAGAGAACACACAGATGGACGGACGGACAGAATTACACACAGACGGGTGACCACACATAACCGGTTAGATTGTGAGAGTGGAGTCTATGTTCGTTTAGATACTATACCTTCCCCGTGGAAGGCTGGCTGCCTGAGCTCATGGGTCTGTGGCTGGGTCTGTGGCTTGGGCTGGTACTCTCTGTACTCCAGGTAATCCCTATAATCCCTGGGTACAGCGTGGCGGTACAGACCCATATCCCTCTCGGTACCCAGGGCCCGGGGGTGGAGGGCAGACGATGCCCAGTAGGGGTTCTGGAGCCGCATGATGACGGAGAGAGGGATGGGTCTGTGCTGACGGGGGGGCTGGGAGGAGGAGGAGCAGGGGGGGATGGAGATACGGGATATGATTGGTTGGGGAGGGGCGTGGTAGAGGGAGGACGAGTCGGGAGGAACAGTGATACGGGTGTTACGGGGCAGAGATGAGTGGGTGGACTGGTGGGAACGAGGGAGGGTGTCCTGTAGGGAAAGAAGAGGGGGCAGAGAGACAGAGATACTGTTCATCCGACCATCATTGTTATACATGACAATTTAAGCAATTAAACTTTCCATGTCAATACAGTACACCAGAGAGAGAGAGAGAGAGAGAGATGATTAACAAACAAAAACACCTGAGCATGCACACGCACACACCCCCTACCTTCTTAGAGGGGGAAGGGCCATCCAGGTTAGATTCTCTCCAGTTGGTGTTTGGCACCAACGGTCTCAGCCACTCAGTCTCTGCAACAGACAGGTGCTAGGTTACCAACCGAGAGGTGCTAGGTTACCCACCGAGAGGTGCTAGGTTACCAACCGAGAGGTGCTAGGTTACCAACCGACAGGTGCTAGGTTACCAACCGAGAGGTGCTAGGTTACCAACCGAGAGGTGCTAGGTTACCCACCGACAGGTGCTAGGTTACCCACAGACAGGTGCTAGGTTACCCACAGACAGGTGCTAGGTTACCCACAGACAGGTGCTAGGTTACCCACAGACAGGTGCTAGGTTACCCACAGACAGGTGCTAGGTTACCCACCGAGAGGTGCTAGGTTACCCACCGAGAGGTGCTAGGTTACCCACCGAGAGGTGCTAGGTTACCCACCGAGAGGTGCTAGGTTACCAACAGAGAGGTGCTAGGTTACCAACAGACAGGTGCTAGGTTACCAACAGACAGGTGCTAGGTTACCAACAGACAGGTGCTAGGTTACCAACCGAGAGGTGCTAGGTTACCAACCGAGAGGTGCTAGGTTACCAACCGAGAGGTGCTAGGTTACCAACCGAGAGGTGCTAGGTTACCAACCGACAGGTGCTAGGTTACCAACCGACAGGTGCTAGGTTACCAACCGACAGGTGCTAGGTTACCAACCGAGAGGTGCTAGGTTACCAACCGAGAGGTGCTAGGTTACCAACCGAGAGGTGCTAGGTTACCAACCGAGAGGTGCTAGGTTACCAACCGAGAGGTGCTAGGTTACCAACCGAGAGGTGCTAGGTTACCAACCGAGAGGTGCTAGGTTACCAACCGAGAGGTGTTAGGTTACCAACAGACAGGTGCTAGGTTACCAACAGACAGGTGCTAGGTTACCAACCGAGAGGTGCTAGGTTACCAACAGAGAGGTGCTAGGTTACCAACCGAGAGGTGCTAGGTTACCAACACAGGTGCTAGGTTACCAACCGACAGGTGCTAGGTTACCAACCGACAGGTGCTAGGTTACCAACCGACAGGTGCTAGGTTACCAACCGAGAGGTGCTAGGTTACCAACCGAGAGGTGCTAGGTTACCAACCGAGAGGTGCTAGGTTACCAACCGAGAGGTGCTAGGTTACCAACCGAGAGGTGCTAGGTTACCAACAGACAGGTGCTAGGTTACCAACAGACAGGTGCTAGGTTACCAACAGACAGGTGCTAGGTTACCAACAGACAGGTGCTAGGTTACCAACAGACAGGTGCTAGGTTACCAACAGACAGGTGCTAGGTTACCAACAGAGAGGTGCTAGGTTACCAAGCGAGAGGTGCTAGGTTACCAACCGAGAGGTGAGAGGTGCTAGGTTACCAACCGAGAGGTGCTAGGTTACCAACAGACAGGTGCTAGGTTACCAACCGAGAGGTGCTAGGTTACCAACCGAGAGGTGCTAGGTTACCAACCGAGAGGTGCTAGGTTACCAACCGAGAGGTGCTAGGTTACCAACCGAGAGGTGCTAGGTTACCAACCGACAGGTGCTAGGTTACCAACCAGACAGGTGCTAGGTTACCAACCAGACAGGTGCTAGGTTACCAACAGACAGGTGCTAGGTTACCAACAAACAGGTGCTAGGTTACCAACCGAGAGGTGCTAGGTTACCAACCGAGAGGTGCTAGGTTACCAACCGAGAGGTGCTAGGTTACCAACCGAGAGGTGCTAGGTTACCAACCGACAGGTGCTAGGTTACCAACCAGACAGGTGCTAGGTTACCAACCAGACAGGTGCTAGGTTACCCACCGACAGGTGCTAGGTTACCCACAGACAGGTGCTAGGTTACCCACAGACAGGTGCTAGGTTACCCACAGACAGGTGCTAGGTTACCAACCGAGAGGTGCTAGGTTACCAACCGAGAGGTGCTAGGTTACCAACCGAGAGGTGCTAGGTTACCAACCGACAGGTGCTAGGTTACCAACCAGACAGGTGCTAGGTTACCAACCAGACAGGTGCTAGGTTACCCACCGACAGGTGCTAGGTTACCCACAGACAGGTGCTAGGTTACCAACCGAGAGGTGCTAGGTTACCAACACAGGTGCTAGGTTACCAACCGACAGGTGCTAGGTTACCAACCGAGAGGTGCTAGGTTACCAACCGAGAGGTGCTAGGTTACCAACCGAGAGGTGCTAGGTTACCAACCGAGAGGTGCTAGGTTACCAACCGAGAGGTGCTAGGTTACCAACCGAGAGGTGCTAGGTTACCAACCGAGAGGTGCTAGGTTACCAACCGAGAGGTGCTAGGTTACCAACCGAGAGGTGCTAGGTTACCAACAGACAGGTGCTAGGTTACCAACAGACAGGTGCTAGGTTACCAACAGACAGGTGCTAGGTTACCAACAGACAGGTGCTAGGTTACCAACCGAGAGGTGCTAGGTTACCAACCGAGAGGTGCTAGGTTACCAACCGAGAGGTGCTAGGTTACCAACCGAGAGGTGAGAGGTGCTAGGTTACCAACCGAGAGGTGCTAGGTTACCAACAGACAGGTGCTAGGTTACCAACAAACAGGTGCTAGGTTACCAACAAACAGGTGCTAGGTTACCAACCGAGAGGTGCTAGGTTACCAACCGAGAGGTGCTAGGTTACCAACCGAGAGGTGCTAGGTTACCAACCGAGAGGTGCTAGGTTACCAACCGAGAGGTGCTAGGTTACCAACCGAGAGGTGCTAGTTACCAACCGAGAGGTGCTAGGTTACCAACCGGGAGGTGCTAGGTTACCAACCGGGAGGTGCTAGGTTACCAACCGGGAGGTGCTAGGTTACCAACCGGGAGGTGCTAGGTTACCAACAGGGAGGTGCTAGGTTACCAACAGGGAGGTGCTAGGTTACCAACAGGGAGGTGCTAGGTTACCAACAGGGAGGTGCTAGGTTACCAACAGGGAGGTGCTAGGTTACCAACAGGGAGGTTACCACAGGGAGGTTACCAACAGGGAGGTGCTAGGTTACCAACAGGGAGGTGCTAGGTTACCAACAGGGAGGTGCTAGGTTACCAACAGGGAGGTGCTAGGTTACCAACAGGGAGGTGCTAGGTTACCAACAGGGAGGTGCTAGGTTACCAACAGGGAGGTGCTAGGTTACCAACAGGGAGGTGCTAGGTTACCAACAGGGAGGTGCTAGGTTACCAACAGGGAGGTTACCAACAGACAGGTGCTAGGTTACCCACAGACAGGTGCTAGGTTACCCACAGACAGGTGCTAGGTTACCCACAGACAGGTGCTAGGTTACCCACAGACAGGTGCTAGGTTACCCACAGACAGGTGCTAGGTTACCCACAGACAGGTGCTAGGTTACCCACCGAGAGGTGCTAGGTTACCCACCGAGAGGTGCTAGGTTACCCACCGAGAGGTGCTAGGTTACCCACCGAGAGGTGCTAGGTTACCCACCGAGAGGTGCTAGGTTACCCACCGAGAGGTGCTAGGTTACCCACAGAGAGGTGCTAGGTTACCCACAGAGAGGTGCTAGGTTACCCACAGACAGGTGCTAGGTTACCCACAGACAGGTGCTAGGTTACCAACAGACAGGTGCTAGGTTACCAACCGAGAGGTGCTAGGTTACCAACCGAGAGGTGCTAGGTTACCAACCGAGAGGTGCTAGGTTACCAACCGAGAGGTGCTAGGTTACCAACCGAGAGGTGCTAGGTTACCAACACAGGTGCTAGGTTACCAACCGACAGGTGCTAGGTTACCAACCGACAGGTGCTAGGTTACCAACCGACAGGTGCTAGGTTACCAACCGACAGGTGCTAGGTTACCAACCGAGAGGTGCTAGGTTACCAACCGAGAGGTGCTAGGTTACCAACCGAGAGGTGCTAGGTTACCAACCGAGAGGTGCTAGGTTACCAACCGAGAGGTGCTAGGTTACCAACAGACAGGTGCTAGGTTACCAACCGACAGGTGCTAGGTTACCAACCGAGAGGTGCTAGGTTACCAACCGAGAGGTGCTAGGTTACCAACACAGGTGCTAGGTTACCAACCGAGAGGTGCTAGGTTACCAACCGAGAGGTGCTAGGTTACCAACCGAGAGGTGCTAGGTTACCAACCGAGAGGTGCTAGGTTACCAACCGAGAGGTGCTAGGTTACCAACCGAGAGGTGCTAGGTTACCAACCGAGAGGTGCTAGGTTACCAACCGAGAGGTGCTAGGTTACCAACCGAGAGGTGCTAGGTTACCAACAGACAGGTACTAGGTTACCAACAGACAGGTGCTAGGTTACCAACAGACAGGTGCTAGGTTACCAACAGACAGGTGCTAGGTTACCAACAGAGAGGTGCTAGGTTACCAACCGAGAGGTGCTAGGTTACCAACCGAGAGGTGAGAGGTGCTAGGTTACCAACCGAGAGGTGAGAGGTGCTAGGTTACCAACCGAGAGGTGAGAGGTGCTAGGTTACCAACCGAGAGGTGCTAGGTTACCAACAGACAGGTGCTAGGTTACCAACAAACAGGTGCTAGGTTACCAACCGAGAGGTGCTAGGTTACCAACCGAGAGGTGCTAGGTTACCAACCGAGAGGTGCTAGGTTACCAACCGAGAGGTGCTAGGTTACCAACCGAGAGGTGCTAGGTTACCAACCGAGAGGTGCTAGGTTACCAACCGAGAGGTGCTAGGTTACCAACCGAGAGGTGCTAGGTTACCAACCGGGAGGTGCTAGGTTACCAACCGGGAGGTGCTAGGTTACCAACCGGGAGGTGCTAGGTTACCAACAGGGAGGTGCTAGGTTACCAACAGGGAGGTGCTAGGTTACCAACAGGGAGGTGCTAGGTTACCAACAGGGAGGTTACAACAGGGAGGTGCTAGGTTACCAACAGGGAGGTGCTAGGTTACCAACAGGGAGGTGCTAGGTTACCAACAGGGAGGTGCTAGGTTACCAACCGGGAGGTGCTAGGTTACCAACCGGGAGGTGCTAGGTTACCAACCGGGAGGTGCTAGGTTACCAACAGGGAGGTGCTAGGTTACCAACAGGGAGGTGCTAGGTTACCAACAGGGAGGTGCTAGGTTACCAACAGGGAGGTTACAACAGGGAGGTGCTAGGTTACCAACAGGGAGGTTACAACAGGGAGGTGCTAGGTTACCAACAGGGAGGTGCTAGGTTACCAACAGGGAGGTGCTAGGTTACCAACAGGGAGGTGCTAGGTTACCAACAGGGAGGTGCTAGGTTACCAACAGGGAGGTGCTAGGTTACCAACAGGGAGGTGCTAGGTTACCAACAGGGAGGTGCTAGGTTACCAACAGGGAGGTGCTAGGTTACCAACAGGGAGGTTACCAACAGGGATGTGCTAGGTTACCAACAGGGAGGTGCTAGGTTACCAACAGGGAGGTGCTAGGTTACCAACAGGGAGGTGCTAGGTTAACAAACAGGGAGGTTACCAACAGGGAGGTGCTAGGTTACCAACAGGGAGGTGCTAGGTTACCAACAGGAAGGTGCTAGGTTACCAACAGGGAGGTGCTAGGTTACCAACAGGAAGGTGCTAGGTTACCAACAGGAGGTGCTAGGTTACCAACAGGGAGGTGCTAGGTTACCAACAGGGAGGTTACCAACAGGGATGTGCTAGGTTACCAACAGGAGGTGCTAGGTTACCAACAGGGAGGTGCTAGGTTACCAACAGGGAGGTGCTAGGTTAACAAACAGGGAGGTTACCAACAGGGAGGTGCTAGGTTACCAACAGGGAGGTGCTAGGTTACCAACAGGAGGTGCTAGGTTACCAACAGGAAGGTGCTAGGTTACCAACAGGAAGGTGCTAGGTTACCAACAGGGAGGTGCTAGGTTACCAACAGGGAGGTGCTAGGTTACCAACAGGGAGGTGCTAGGTTACCAACAGGAAGGTGCTAGGTTACCAACAGGGAGGTGCTAGGTTACCAACAGGGAGGTGCTAGGTTACCAACAGGGAGGTGCTAGGTTACCAACAGGGAGGTTACCAACAGGGAGGTGCTAGGTTACCAACAGGGAGGTGCTAGGTTACCAACAGGGAGGTGCTAGGTTACCAACAGGGAGGTGCTAGGTTACCAACAGGGAGGTGCTAGGTTACCAACAGGGAGGTGCTAGGTTACCAACAGGGAGGTTACAACAGGGAGGTTACAACAGGGAGGTGCTAGGTTACCAACAGGGAGGTTACAACAGGGAGGTGCTAGGTTACCAACAGGGAGGTTACAACAGGGAGGTGCTAGGTTACCAACAGGGAGGTGCTGGGTTACCAACAGGGAGGTTACAACAGGGGGGTGCTAGGTTACCAACAGGGA
>NC_060191.1:75716132-75771132 GCF_021184085.1 Oncorhynchus gorbuscha | reverse complement strand
GCTCTCGATTGTGCATCTGTAGAAGTTTGTGAGTGCTTTTGGTGACAAGCCGAATTTTTCAGCCTCCTGAGGTTGAATAGGCGCTGCTGCGCTTCTTCACGACGCTGTCAGTGTGAGTGGACCAATTCAGTTTGTCTGTGATGTGTATGCCGAGGAACTTAAAACTAGCTACCCTCTCCACTACTGTTCCATCGATGTGGATAGGGGGTGTTCCCTCTGCTGTTTCCTGAAGTCCACAATCATCTCCTTAGTTTTGTTGACGTTGAGTGTGAGGTTATTTTCCTGACACCACACTCCAAGGGCCCTCACCTCCTCCCTGTAGGCCGTCTCGTCGTTGTTGGTAATCAAGCCTACCACTGTTGTGTCGTCCGCAAACTTGATGATTGAGTTGGAGGCGTGCGTGGCCACGCAGTCGTGGGTGAACAGGGAGTACAGGAGAGGGCTCAGAACGCACCCTTGTGGGGCCCCGTGTTGAGGATCAGCGGGGAGGAGATGTTGTTGCCTACCCTCACCACCTGGGGGCGGCCCGTCAGGAAGTCCAGTACCCAGTTGCACAGGGCGGGGTCGAGACCCAGGGTCTCGAGCTTGATGACGAGCTTGGAGGGTACTATGGTGTTGAATGCCGAGCTGTAGTCGATGAACAGCATTCTCACATAGGTATTCCTCTTGTCCAGGTGGGTTAGGGCAGTGTGCAGTGTGGTTGAGATTGCATCGTCTGTGGACCTATTTGGGCGGTAAGCAAATTGGAGTGGGTCTAGGGTGTCAGGTAGGGTGGAGGTGATATGGTCCTTGACTAGTCTCTCAAAGCACTTCATGATGACGGAAGTGAGTGCTACGGGCGGTAGTCGTTTAGCTCAGTTACCTTAGCTTTCTTGGGAACAGGAACAATGGTGGCCCTCTTGAAGCATGTGGGAACAGCAGACTGGTATAGGGATTGATTGAATATGTCCGTAAACACACCGGCCAGCTGGTCTGCGCATGCTCGGAGGGCGCGGCTGGGGATGCCGTCTGGGCCTGCAGCCTTGCGAGGGTTAACACGTTTAAATGTCTTACTCACCTCGGCTGCAGTGAAGGAGAGACTGCATGTTTCCGTTGCAGGCCGTGTCAGTGGCACTGTATTGTCCTCAAAGCGGGCAAAAAGTTATTTAGTCTGCCTGGGAGCAAGACATCCTGGTCCGTGACTGGGCTGGATTTCATCTTGTAGTCCGTGATTGACTGTAGACCCTGCCACATGCCTCTTGTGTCTGAGCCATTGAATTGAGATTCCACTTTGTCTCTGTACTGACGCTTAGCTTGTTTGATAGCCTTACGGAGGGAATAGCTGCACTGTTTGTATTCAGTCATGTTGCCAGAGACCTTGCCCTGATTAAAAGCAGTGGTTCGCGCTTTCAGTTTCACGCGAATGCTGCCATCAATCCACGGTTTCTGGTTAGGGAATGTTTTTATCGTTGCTATGGGAACGACATCTTCGACGCACGTTCTAATGAACTCGCACACCGAATCAGCGTATTCGTCAATATTCCCATCTGACGCAATACGAAACATGTCCCAGTCCACGTGATGGAAGCAGTCTTGGAGTGTAGAGTCAGCTTGTTCTGACCAGCGTTGGACAGACCTCAGCGTGGGAGCCTCTTGTTTTAATTTCTGTCTCTAGGCAGGGATCAGCAAAATGGAGTCGTGGTCAGCTTTTCCGAAAGGGGGCGGGGCAGGGCCTTATATGCGTCGCGGAAGTTAGAGTAACAATGATCCAAGGTTTTACCACCCCTGGTTGCGCAATCGATATGCTGATAAAATTTAGGAGTCTTGTTTTCAGATTGGCTTTGTTAAAATCCCCAGCTACAATGAATGCAGCCTCCGGATAAATGTTTTCCAGTTTGCAAAGAGTTAAATAAAGTTCGTTCAGAGCCATCGATGTGTCTGCTTGGGGGATATATACGGCTGTGATTATAATCGAAGAGAATTCTCTTGGAAGATAATGCGGTCTACATTTGATTGTGAGGAATTCTAAATCAGGTGAACAGAAGGATTTGAGTTCCTGTATGTTTTCTTCATCACACCATGTCCCGTTAGTCATGAGGCATACGCCCGCCACTCTTCTTACCAGAGAGATGTTTGTTTCTGTCGGCGCGATGCGTGGAGAAACCCGTTGGCTGCACCGCCCTGGATAGCGTTTTCCCAGTAAGCCATGTCTCCGTAAAGCAGAGAACGTTGCAGTCTCTGATGTCCCTCTGGAATGCCACCCTTGCTCGGATTTCATCAACCTTGTTGTCGAGAGACTGGACATTGGCAAGAAGAATACTGGGAAGTGGTGCGCGATGTGCCCTTTTCCGGAGTCTGACCAGAACACCGCCGCGTTTCCCTCTTTTTTCGGAGTCGTTTCCTTGGGTCGCTGCATGCGATCCATTCCGTTGTCCTGTTTGTAAGGCAGAACACAGGATCCGCGTCGCGGAAAACATATTCTTGGTCGTACTGATGGTGAGTTGACGCTGATCTTATATTCAGTAGTTCTTCTCGACTGTATGTAATGAAACCTAAGATGACCTGGGGTACTAATGTAAGAAATAACACGTAAAAAAACAAAAAACTGCATAGTTTCCTAGGGAACGCGAAGCGAGGCGGCCATCTCAGTCGGCGCCGGTCTTCCACCTGTTCAGAGGAGACTGTGTGAATCAGGCCTTCATGGTTGAATTGCTGCAAAGAAACCACTATTGAAGGACACCAACAATAAGAAGAGACTTGCTTGGGCCAAGAAACACGAGCAATGGATATTAGACCGGTGGAAATCGGTCCTTTTGGTCTGATTTCAGATTTTTGGTTCCAACCGCTGTCTTTGTGAGCTGCAGAGATCTCAGAATGTGTGGTTCCCACTGTGAAGCATGGAGGAAGAGGTGTGATGGTGTGGGGGTGCTTTGCTGGTGACACTGTCAGTGATATATTTGGAATTCAAGGCACATTTAACCAACATGGCTACCACAGAATTCTGCAGCGTTACGCCATCCCATCTGGTTTGTGCTGAGTGGAATCCCCATTTGTTTTTCAACAGGACAATGACCCAAAACACACCTCCAGGCTGAAAAGGGCTATTTGACCAAGAAGGAGAGTGATGGAGTGCTGCATCAGATGACCTGGCCTCCACAATCACCTGACCTCAACCTAATGGAGATAGTTTGGGATGAGTTGGACCTCAGAGTGAAGGAAAACCAGCCAACAAGTGCTCAGCATATGTGGGAACTCTTTCAAGACTGTTGGAAAAGCATTCCAGGTGAAGCTGGATGAGAGAATGCCAAGAGTGTGCAAAGCTGTCATCAAGGCAAAGGGTGGCTACTTTGAAGAATTTTTGTTTTAACACTTTTTTGGTTACTACATGACAATGTGGTATTTCATATTTTTGATGTCTTCACTATTATTCTACAATGTAGAAAATAGTAAAAAATAAAGAAAAACTCTTGAATGAGTAGGTGTGTCCAAGCTTTTGACTGGTAACTGAAAATATAAATAAACACAGGAAAATCACATTTTACTGCAAAATATAGTACTACACAGGCCCTTAAATATAGTACTACACAGGCCCTTAAATATAGTACTACACAGGCCCTTAAATATAGTACTACACAGGCCCTTAAATATAGTACTACACAGGCCCTTAAATATAGTACTACACAGGCCCTTAAATATAGTACTACACAGGCCCTTAAATATAGTACTACACAGGCCCTTAAATATAGTACTACACAGGCCCTTAAATATAGTACTACACAGGCCCTTAAATATAGTACTACACAGGCCCTTAAATATAATACTACAGGCCCTTAAATATAGTACTACACAGGCCCTTAAATATAGTACTACACAGGCCCTTAAATATAGTACTACACAGGCCCTTAAATATAGTACTACAGGCCCTTAAATATAGTACTACAGGCCCTTAAATATAGTACTACAGGCCCTTAAATATAGTACTACAGGCCCTTAAATATAGTACTACACAGGCCCTTAAATATAGTACTACACAGGCCCTTAAATATAGTACTACACAGGCCCTTAAATATAGTACTACAGGCCCTTAAATATAGTACTACACAGGCCCTTAAATATAGTACTACAGGCCCTTAAATATAGTACTACAGGCCCTTAAATATAGTACTACAGGCCCTTAAATATAGTACTACACAGGCCCTTAAATATAGTACTACACAGGGCATTCAGAAAGTATTCAGTCCTCTTGACTTTTTCCGCATTGCTACATTACAGCCTTATTCTAAAATAGATTAACATTTTTTTCCCGCTAAATCTACACACAATACCCCAATATGACATCACAATACCCCAATATGACATCACAATACCCAAATATGACATCACAATACCCCCTTATGACATTACAATAACCCAATATGATATCACAATACCCCAATATGACAAAGAAAAAAACACTTTAAAAACATTTTTGCAAATAAAATTTCAATAAGTATCCAGACCCTTTACTCAGTACTTGGTTGAAGTACCTTTGGCAGCGATTACAGCCTCGAGTCATCTTGGGTATGACGCTACAAGTTTGGCACACCTGTATTTGGAGAGTTTCTCCCATTCTTATCTGCAGATCCTCTCAAGCTCTGTCAGGTTGGATGGGGAGCGTCGCTGCACAGCTATTTTTAAGTCTTTCCAGAGATGTTCGATCAGGTTCAAGTCCGGGCTCTGACTGGGCCACTAAAGAACATTCAGAGACTTGTCCCAAAGCCATTCCTGTGTTGTCTTGTCTGTGTGCTTAGGGTCGTTGTGCTTAGGGGTCGCTGGCCACTCTACTATAAAGGCCTGATTGGTGGAGTGCTGCAGAGATGGAAGGGTTGTCCTTCTGGAAGGTTCTCCTATCTCCACAGAGGAACTCTGGAGCTCTGTCAGAGTGACCATCGGGTTCTGGGTCACCTCCCTTACCAAGGCCCTTCTCCCCCGTTTGGCCGTGGGGCCACCTCTAGGAAATAACTTCTTCCAATTAAGAATGTTGGAGGCCACTGTGTTCTTGGGGACCTTCAATGCTGCAGACATTTTTTGGTACCCTTCCCCAGATCTGTGCCTCTTCACAATGCTGTCTCAGCATTCCTTCAACCTCATGGCTTGGTTTTTGCTCTGACATGCAATGACAACTATGGGACCTTAATATAGACAGGTGTGTGCCTTTCCAAAATCATGTTCAATCAATTGAATTGACCACAGGTGGACTCCAATCAAGTTGTCGAAATATCTCAAGCATGATCAATGGAAACAGGATGCGCCTGAACTCAATTTCAAGTCTCATAACTAAGGGTCTTGAATACTCATGCAAATAACATATTTCTGTTTATATATTTTTTATACATTTGCAGAAAAAACTGTTTTCGCTTTGTTATTATGGGGTATTGTGATGTCATTAGGGGGTATTGTGATGTCATTAGGGGGTATTGTGATGTCATTAGGGGGTATTGTGTGTAGATTGATGTTTTATCAATGTCAGAACAAGGCTGTAACGTAACAAAATGTGGAAAAAGTCCAGGGGTCTGAATACTTTACGAACGCACCGTAGCTACAGTAGGACACTCACCAGATTGGCTGAAAGACACAAAGTTCCGTGGCAGGGTGCTGGATGCTGCTGGTTGGCTGAACTTGCAAGGGGAGTGGCTTCGGCCCATTCGTGGGGATGTCCGACCCATCGTAGCAGAGTCATACGGGGATAGCAGATTGGAGTGTGAGGGCTGTACCCTCCCCCGATGTGATTGATCGTAGCCAGGAGCAGGAGAAGGAGGGGAATGGTTTGAATCAATATAGCTGATTGAGCCTCGCGGGCTGCGGTCATAGGTCATTCGGCGAGACTGAGAAGGAGACGCACGACGCTGGGTACGAGGCGATTGGTTGGGAGGGGTCAGCTGACCGTAGGAGGAGGGCATCACCTTACTGCTGGAGAACATGGAATCCAGGTTGGAGCTGGGGGAGTAGGGGAGGGTAGAGCTGGAACTGGGGGAGTAGGGGAGGGTGGAGCTGGAGGAGTAGGGGAGGGTAGAGCTGGAGATGGGGGAGTAGGGGAGAGAGCTGGAGCTGGGGGAGTAGGGGAGAGAGCTGGAGCTGGGGGAGTAGGGGAGAGAGCTGGAGCTGGGGGAGTAGGGGAGGGTGGAGCTGGAGGAGTAGGGGAGGGTAGAGCTGGAAGAGTAGGGGAGAGAGCTGGAGCTGGGGGAGTAGGGGAGGGTAGAGATGGGGGAGTAGGGGAGAGAGCTGGAGCCTCCTCCTGTCTGTCTCTCTGAAGTTGAGGGCTGGGGTATTTCTCTGGGGATCACAGCATCAGATGTAGTCTGTAGGGAGACGAGGAGGAGGAGGAGGAGTAGGGAGACGAGGAGGAGTAGGGAGACCAAGATGACGAGGAGTAGGGAGACGAGGAGGAGGGAGAAGAGGAGGAGGAGGAGTAGGGAGACGAGGAGGAGGAGGAGGAGTAGGGAGACGAGGAGGAGGAGTAGGGAGACGAGGAGGAGGAGGAGTAGGGAGACGAGGAGGAGGAGGAGTAGGGAGACGAGGAGGAGGAGGAGTAGGGAGACGAGGAGGAGGAGGAGGAGGAGGAGGAGGAGGAGGAGGAGTAGGGAGACGAGGAGGAGGAGGAGGAGGAGGAGGAGGAGGAGGAGGAGTAGGGAGACGAGGAGGAGGAGGAGGAGGAGGAGGACGAGGAGTAGGGAGACGAGGAGGAGGAGTAGGGAGACGAGGAGGAGGAGTAGGGAGACGGGGAGGAGGAGTAGGAGTAGGGAGACGGGGAGGAGGAGTAGGGAGACGAGGAGGAGGAGTAGGGAGACGAGGAGGAGGAGTAGGGAGACGAGGAGGAGGAGTAGGGAGACGAGGAGGAGGAGTAGGGAGACGAGGAGGAGGAGTAGGGAGACGAGGAGGAGGAGTAGGGAGACGAGGAGGAGGAGTAGGGAGATGAGGAGGAGGAGTATGGAGACGAGGAGTAGGGAGACGAGGAGTAGGGAGACGGGGAGGAGGAGTAGGGAGACGGGGAGGAGGAGTAGGGAGACGGGGAGGAGGAGTAGGGAGACGGGGAGGAGGAGTAGGGAGACGAGGAGTAGGGAGACGAGGAGGAGGAGGAGTAGGGAGACGAGGAGGAGGAGGAGTAGGGAGACGAGGAGGAGGAGTAGGGAGACGAGGAGGAGAACATACACGGTATTGTTACTGAGCTCTGGGTCGGAATAGCTGAGCTGTGTGTGTGTGTGTGTGTGTGTGTGTGTGTGTGTGTGTGTGTGTGTGTGTGTGTGTGTGTGTGTGTGTGTGTGTGTGTGTGTGTGTGTGTGTGTGTACCTGAGAAACAGACTGTGTGCTGGGGGAGACCTCCTGCAACAGAGAGGAAAACTCTCTGGATAACTCATCAGCCTGGGCCAGAGACGCATTCAGGTCCTCGTCCATCGTCTGGACTGCATGGTCCCACACACACACACACACACACACACACACACACACACACACACACACACACACACACACACACACACACACACACACACACACACACACACACACACACACACACACACACACACACACACACACACACACACAAGGATAAGCAACTACTGCTTAAATATAGAGTAGGACAAACTAGATATATTTTAAGTGTCTTCAGAATAGAATACTTGGAGCTGAGTATGTAACCTGACCTGTTATCGAGGAAGTTTAGGTCAGGATAAATTCCTGATCCTACTAGAGCTGTTATGTTATTTATCTACTGACCCAGAGTCCGGTGAGGCCCTTTATCTACTGACCTAGAGTCAGATGAAGCCCTTTATCTACTGACCCCGAGTCAGATGAAGCCCTTTATCTACTGACCCAGAGTCCGGTGAGGCCCTTTATCTACTGACCTAGAGTCAGATGAAGCCCTTTATCTACTGACCCCGAGTCAGATGAAGCCCTTTATCTACTGACCCAGAGTCAGATGAGGCCCTTTATCTACTGACCCAGAGTCAGATGAAGCCCTTTATCTACTGACCTAGAGTCAGATGAAGCCCTTTATCTACTGACCCAGAGTCAGATGAGGCCCTTTATCTACTGACCCCGAGTCAGATGAGGCCCTTTATCTACTGACCCAGAGTCAGATGAAGCCCTTTATCTACTGACCCCGAGTCAGATGAAGGCCTTTATCTACTGACCCAGAGTCAGATGAGGCCCTTTATCTACTGACCCAGAGTCAGATGAGGCCCTTTATCTACTGACCCAGAGTCAGATGAGGCCCTTTATCTACTGACCCAGAGTCAGATGAAGCCCTTTATCTACTGACCCCGAGTCAGATGAAGCCCTTTATCTACTGACCCCGAGTCAGATGAAGCCCTTTATCTACTGACCCCGAGTCAGATGAAGCCCTTTATCTACTGACCCAGAGTCAGATGAAGCCCTTTATCTACTGACCCCGAGTCAGATGAAGCCCTTTATCTACTGACCCCGAGTCAGATGAAGCCCTTTATCTACTGACCCCGAGTCAGATGAGGCCCTTTATCTACTGACCCAGAGTCAGATGAAGCCCTTTATCTACTGACCCAGAGTCAGATGAAGCCCTTTATCTACTGACCCAGAGTCAGATGAAGGCCTTTATCTACTGACCCCGAGTCAGATGAAGCCCTTTATCTACTGACCCAGAGTCAGATGAAGCCCTTTATCTAGTCAGATGAACTCATGGGTACCATTTATATATCTATGCATGTAGGGTGAAAAGAAGTTGCTAACTAGCTTTAGCGCAATGACTGGAAGTCTAAGGTAACTGCTAGCATGTCAATGTACTAACGCAAATTAGCGTTGCCTCGCGAAACTATCAAAATCCCGCAGTAATCCCTTCAAGATGTTGTACTCACATAGTGTGTTACTGCCATAGCCAACACAGTGGTTATGTACAGTGGATCTCCCTTGAAAAGTTGTGTCGTACCGCAGCGCAGCTTGCTGGCTGTCGCAGAATTCTACCGCACGTTATTTAATAAGAGTCAGCCATTGTTGCCATTAATGCTAGTTAGACCACCAGAGGGTATCTCTGAGAAGCATTTGACTGTTATTAAATATTGACTGTACTAGAGAATTTTTTTTTTTTTGTTATTGTAAGAACATAGTATATGGGATGGATTTTAAGAAATGTAGCTTAATTTGATTAATGTTATGATGTTTCTCTTCCAAGAAAAACAAAAAAAAATTGAGAGAAGAATATTTCTCTGTACAATGTGACCGGTCAGGAGTAGACTTCGAGTGAAGAACAAAATAATCCTAACATTTCCCCCCCAAAATCTGATTGATTTATCAAAACCAGTCTCCATGCTGTCATTCAGGGAGATTTATTCCCACAGTAATTCGTTATGGATCCATTCCATTAATATATATTTAAAGTCCTTAAACTTCGGCAAGAGTATATTGTCCTGCTGATAGTTGAAATAAAACATCTGGATTTTCAATGATTATTAACGGAAAGCATAAAGATGTTGATGAATAAATACTGTACAGTATATGCGTTATCCGACATTTTGCGGTTGCATGAGGTTTGTCGTTAGAAAGTGTAAAATGTACAGTACTTAATACATTGCAAATTGGGCGGGATTTCTTTTCCACACCTACATTAGCTGAGCGATTAGACTATCATTTTATAAAGGTTGGAGAGTCTATTAGGCCTGCAGTAGGTTATAACAATCTATGCCTTCGGGGAATGTTTAAAAGTCCAACAGTTATCGATGGAGTTAGAATTTTGGCTGTTAGAAGTATTACAAATCAACGAAATGTCAGCCTTTTAATGCTTTATTGTCCAAATGTTTAAAGTGCGCGTGGGCGACAGAGAGAATGCACTCGACTGTGTTTAATATTAGGAGGAGCTGAACATTGCGTGTCAATTCATAAACCATGTGCCATGGAATCGGTTCATCGAAAATCTCTTCCCAACTATTTTGCAATCTATATGTCACAGCTGTCATTTTTTTTGGTCCTTAAATGAAACTGGTATATATTTTTATTTATCACAATTTTGTTTAATTAACAAATGTTAGTCTTTAATGCAGGGCCAACAGACACGTTCCTTACTTTTTCCCCCTTCCACGTGCCCTTTCCATTTTTACGGTAAATCTGCAATTAGTTGGTTGTAATTTTGGGTAGAGCAGACATTTCCATATGTCTGTGTTAGCTGCATGTGTGACGTGACATAACTCCACCAGTCCTATTTATCATATCACTTACAAAGATTATACCTTTTTAAAAACTTTTTTTTCTTCAAAACTATTTAAAAAAAAATTTTTTATCGATGAGTATATTTGAGTTTAACCACAATATTTGTTGTATTATTTGTTCTGTTTTTTTTTTACTTTCTATGGTTTGTTTTAAAAATAGCGATATTGGAGATAATTTCATTTCCAAATAACCGAAAGTGAAAGGTTGTAATGTGAATAGGGAAAGGGAAAAAGCCAATTCTTGAACATGGGGTGAGACTTTCTTACTAATCTACTAGAGAACCAGTTCAGATTTAAGTATAACTTGTCAGACACCTTTATCATTGAATCATTTCTGCCCTCCGAATTTATTATCATTATATAAATAGGCCCTTTTAAGTTTGTCTGGCTTGCCATTACAAATTAAATGTCACGCCCTGCCCATAGAGAGCCCTCGGGGTTCTCTATGGTGTAATAGGTCAGGACGTGACTAGTTTTTTCTCTCTTCTAGTTATTATAGTTCTATGTTGGTGCGTGTGTATGGTTCCCAATTGGAGGCAGCTGATCAGCGTTGCCTCTAATTTGGGATCATACTTCCTGTGTCATTTCTCCCACCTGCGATGTGGGATATTGTTTTGTTTCGTGTCCATGTCTGCACGTTCGTTATATCTTTGTTGTTTTTGGAAGCTTCGCTATTAATAAAATGTGGAACTCTACTTACGCTGCGCCGTGGTCCACTTATTTATGCAACGATCGTGACATAAAATTGAATATTTTTTGCTCATATAATTTAAAAACAGGTCGCTAGGTGCAGGGAAGGCAATGAGAAAATAGGTCAACTGGGAAATGACTAGAGTTAATCAGGGTGATTTTTCCGCAAATAGACAGGTCGTTTCCTTTCCATGGTAGCAAGATCTTATCTATTTTTACTAACTTTCTATTAAAATGTATTGGAGTGAGATCATTTCTTTCTTTTGGGATCTGTATACCGAGTCCACATCCCCGTCAGACCATTTTATTGGTAAACTACATGGTAATGTAAAAGTTATATTTTTTTAGTGATCAAATACATAATATAGTTTAAAAAATGTTTTTAAATCAAGCTTGCCACAGGCATCTGATTATTTGTTATGAAAATGATTTATTTCTGGTCTGTGAAAATATCTAAGTGGCTGTTATTTAATTACAATGCAGAGGTAATAATAATTATCGTTGGCTAACAGATCGGCTCTCGGAACTCATTAAGAGGCGGCTTCTATCTTCAATATGCTTAAAATGTTTTATTATCCAAATGTTTTAAGTGCGTGTGGGCGACGGAAAGAATGCATTTGACTGTTTTTAATATTAGGGCTTTCAGGAGGAATGACAAACTGCGTGTCAATTCATAAACCACGTGATACATCCGAACATCTCTTCCCATCTGTATGGCACAGCTGTCCATTTTACACACAGATATTCCATTCGTGCCACAGATTAGACGACCGATAGATCGGCGTTCTAACTCACCCTTGTGATAGTGCGGTGCAATGACAGAATGCCAGCATCTACCACTAACGGCCACGGCATAAACTCAACACCTTTAAAAGAAGAACCAGTGTATGTCTCCATGGGTGGTGTTAAGGGTGATCTGGTACTCACTCTTGCCCGTGTTTCTAGCTACTACATATACTACATATACTGTAGTAGCTAGAAACACGGGCATGACCTTTTGGGCGGCAGGGTAGCCTAGTGGTTAGGTTGCAAAGGTTGCAAGTTCAAATCCCTGAGCTGACAAGGTACAAAATCTGTCATTCTGCCCCTGAACAGGCAGTTGACCCCCTGTTCCCAGGCCATCATTGAAAATAAGAATTTGTTCTTAACTGGCTTGCCTAGTAAAATTGTTTTTTAAACTAAATGGTAAATGCCTAAATAGACGTGTAATTACATGATTCTGACATGCAAAAACGTGGTATATTTGGAAAGAAGACATCTGGGTGATTATGAGGAAATGATCAGAAGATAGATAGGAGTTACATAGTTCAGAATACACAAGATCAAACACACACAAAATAACACTTTTTTTGAAATTTATTTTTTTAAGTCATCTTTCATTGACAAGCTATAAGTTATGTGTATTCTGAACTATGTAACTCCTATTGATGACCAGAACTGGAAACACATCAGAAAGGGCTTCCACAACATGTGAACAATATCAGAAATAAATAATGCTAAATAAAAATGGTAGACCTTGATAGACAACTAGAAGTAACGCAGTGTCAGATGTGCTCACGGGACATTTCAAAGTGTCCCTGTTTTTGCCAACTGGCTGTGCCTAAAGAGTATTGTTCACTATAAAAAACAAACTCGTTAGAACACCAACAGCTCTCAAACATTGTAGTGGTGTCGGAGGACGTACAGGGGTTATCCATTAGCCTTTAGCATTTCCAATGTATTGACATCAAAACTATGAAATACCACATATGGAATCATGTAGTAACCAAAAAAAGTGTTAAACAAATTATTCAAAGTAGCCATCCTTTGCCTTGATGACATCTTTGCACACTATTGGCATCTCAACATTCTCTCAACCAGCTTCACGAGGAATGCTTTTCCAACAGCCTTGAAGCAGTTCCCACATATGCTGAGCACTTGTTGCCTGATTTTTCCTTCACTCTGCAGTCCAACTCATCCCAAACCATCTCCATTAGGTTGAGGTCAGGTGATTGTGGAGGCCAGGTCATCTGAAGCAACACTCCATCACTCTCTTTGGTCAAATAGCCCTTATACAGCCTTGAGGTGTTTTGGGTCATTGTCCTTTTGAAAAACAAATGAGAGTCCCACTAAGGGCAAACCGGATGGGATCGCATATCGCTGCAGAATGCTGTGGTAGCCACATTGGTTAAGTGTGCCTTGAATTCTAAATAAATTACTGACAGTGTCACCAGCAAAGCACCCCCACACCATCACACCTCTTCCTCCATGCTTCACGGTGGGAACCACACATTTGGAGATCATCCGTTCACCTACTCTGCATCTCACAAAGACACAGCGGTTGGAACCAAAAATCTGAAATCAGACCAAAAGGACAGATTTCCACCGGTCTAATATCCATTGCTCGTGTTTCTTGGCCCAAGCAAGTCTCGTCTTATTGTTGGTGTCCTTCAATAGTGGTTTCTTTGCAGCAATTTGACCATGAAGGCCTGATTCACACAGTCTTCTCTGAACAGTTGATGTTGAGATGTCTCTCTTACTTGAACTCTGAAGCCTTTATTTGCGCTGCAATCTGAGGTGCAGTTAACTCTAATGAACTTATCCTCTGCAGCAGAGGTAACTCTGGGTCTTCCTTTCCTGTGGTGGTCCTCATGAGAACCAGTTTCATCATAGCGCTTGTTGTTTTTTGCGAATGCACTTGAAGAAACGTTCAAAGTTCTTGAAATGTTCCGCATTGACTGACCTTCATGTCTTAAAGTAATGATGGACTGTCATTTCTCTCTGCTTATTTGAGCTGTTCTTGCCATAATATGGACTTGGTGTTTTACCAAATAGGGCCGTCTTCTCAAATATAAACATATATTATGATTTGTTTAACACCTGTTTTGGTTAATACATGATTCCATGTGTTATTTCATAAGTGGTACTGTGCATAAAATATATAACATCTTATCAAGGCCTTGCCCAGCGGGGGGGCTTGGACCAGCGGGGGGGGGTGTAAAGGAGGGGTAAAGACCTTGACCAGGGGGCTTGCTAAGGAGGGGTGAAGACCTTGACCAGGGGGGCTTGCTAAGGAGGGGTAAAGACCTTGACCAGGGGGGCTTGCTAAGGAGGGGTGAAGACCTTGACCAGGGGGGCGCTTGCTAAGGAGGGGTGAAGGCCTTGACCAGGGGGTGCTTGCTAAGGAGGGGTGAAGACCTTGACCAGGGGGGGTGCTTGCTAAGGAGGGGTGAAGACCTTGACCAGGGGGGGTGCTTGCTAAGGAGGGGTGGCTCCCTAAAAGGCATCATCCATATCCTCTGCATCCTCCTGTGGTGAATCAAATAAAGAGATATACTGTTATAAAGACACACGGAATTACAGTTGATTCAATTTACTAAACGACATCACTGTAAAGTAAAAACACCAAGCCTCAACTTTATCTATAAAGTGACTCACATTGAAGGTGTGAAGCACACACACACACACACACACACACACACACACACACTTTGTAGACAAAGGCAGAGGTAAGAACCACAAATAAAACAATGGCCATGAGAGTTTAGTGGCCTCTCCAAAGTTACAAGGATAAAACTTAGAACAGCAAACAGTGAACTAATATGAAACATAGACAATAACTACTTGGGAATGATATAACATTGAAATGACTTGTTACATAGGCCTATGTAAACTAAATCCAAAGCACAAAAAGCAGACAACTTATAAAAAACTAAATACATATTGTAAATTAACTTTAAATAGCCATTAAAATAATTTACTTATAATAAACTAAATACATATTGTAAATTAACTTTATAAAGCCATGAAAATAATTTACTTACAGATCTGAAAGTGGATCCAATCCTTCTGGAACGCAATCTTCGTCGGCCCGAGTCTAAATCCTCTTAGTAGAAATTATTTTTGATATTATTATTATTATTATTATTATTATTGATATTATTATTATTATTGATATTATTATTATTATTGATATTATTATTATTATTATTATTGATATTATTATTGATATTATTATTGATATTATTATTGATATTATTATCGATATTATTATTATTGATATTATTATTATTATTATTGATATTATTATTATTATTATTGATATTATTATTATTGATATTATTATTGATATTATTATTGATATTATTATTGTTATTATTATCATTATTATTATTGATATTATTATTATTATTATCGATATTATTATTATTATCATTATTATTATTGATATTATTATTATTATTATTATTATTATTATTGATATTATTATTATTATTATTATTATTATTATTGATATTATTATTATTATTATTGATATTATTATTATTATTATTATTATTATTATTATTGATATTATTATTATTATTATTATTATTATTATTGATATTATTATTATTGATATTATTATTATTATTATTGATATTATTATTATTATTATTATTATTGATATTATTATTATTGATATTATTATTATTATTATTGATATTATTATTATTGATATTATTATTATTATTATTGATATTATTATTATTGATATTATTATTATTATTATTTTTCCCCCTTGAGAAGCTTCAATAATAAAGCGATGAAATCTGGGTGAAATCTGTTGACAATGTAAAATAAAATGTGATTTGATTTGATTTGTAGCGTGTTGTGTGCGTCTCGTCTCGGAGTCAGGTAGAAACGCATAAAATGTTCTAGGCCTTGCTTTGTCCCACCCAGGTCAACTGCATATCCCTGGAAAGCTTATCTCATTGGCTACAAGACTATCAAGGTGCCATCGTAGCCAATCCCCTGCGTAATGGAGCGCGTAAGCAGGCAACGTCATATTCTTTATGCGCAAAGGTATAGTCACTCAGTGGACATTTGATGTTGCCATTAAGTCATACATCATCAGATTACATGGCAATACGCTAGATGTGTTCCTACCAACCCCCCCCCCCCGGAACATAGGTACAGTAGTAGCCATCTTGGAATTAGGTCATCGGCTCGGCCTGCCCTTATAATATTTGTATGCCCATATATGGTGGTAAGTCACACCAAAGATTTTAAAGGCACAGATCAATAGCCAAGATACTCAGCTTTCCGCAGACAACCTGCTCTTGCAGACAGGGGCTAATGTTCTCATACCAGACTGAATGGAATAAATCATAATAATACGGTCCCCAAATATTTGGGGACTTTACACTTAAGAGGTTTTAGGACAGGAGTTGTAATACTCACACATGCTGCTAGCATATCTGTTCTGGGAACTCATGGCTGCGGAGTGGTGTTGGTAATCCACTTCCTGGATGAACAAACACATGAAAACAACAATAAACAATACAAACAAACACATGACCTCAAGCAGGATGAGAGATAACTACACTCACACATCGATACCATTCATACCGGTCTGCTAAAAGGCAGTGCTTTCGATTTCAGGGGGTGTGCGGGGGGGGGGGAGCTGTACCCCTTGATTGAAAAAACAAAAATAGCAAAAAGTACACCCCTCGTTAGCTTAAACATTTGAAGGGTAAAAAATGGATCCCGATTATATGAAGCAATCTACAAGTACGCTTTCCTCCGCGAGGCTTTATGCTACAAACACGGTAGAAACACGCTGTGAATTAGAGGAGAAAGATGCAACTTCCATCTTCATGTGGATATTTGGCTCAGCAGGTCAGAACTAGAACACGAGACCAGCACACGGAACTCAGCAGGTCAGAACTAGAACCCTATAGCTATCATTAACTAACCCTGACCCTATAGCTATCATTAACTAACCCTAACCCTATAGCTATCATTAACTAACCCTATAGCTATCATTAACTAACCCTATAGCTATCATTAACTAACCCTATAGCTATCATTAACTAACCCTGACCCTATAGCTATCATTAACTAACCCTGACCCTATAGCTATCATTAACTAACCCTGACCCTATAGCTATCATTAACTAACCCTGACCCTATAGCTATCATTAACTAACCCTATAGCTATCATTAACTAACCCTATAGCTATCATTAACTAACCCTATAGCTATCATTAACTAACCCTGACCCTATAGCTATCATTAACTAACCCTGACCCTATAGCTATCATTAACTAACCCTGACCCTATAGCTATCATTAACTAACCCTATAGCTATCATTAACTAACCCTATAGCTATCATTAACTAACCCTATAGCTATCATTAACTAACCCTATAGCTATCATTAACTAACCCTATAGCTATCATTAACTAACCCTGACCCTATAGCTATCATTAACTAACCCTGACCCTATAGCTATCATTAACTAACCCTGACCCTATAGCTATCATTAACTAACCCTGACCCTATAGCTATCATTAACTAACCCTATAGCTATCATTAACTAACCCTATAGCTATCATTAACTAACCCTATAGCTATCATTAACTAACCCTATAGCTATCATTAACTAACCCTATAGCTATCATTAACTAACCCTATAGCTATCATTAACTAACCCTATAGCTATCATTAACTAACCCTATAGCTATCATTAACTAACCCTGACCCTATAGCTATCATTAACTAACCCTATAGCTATCATTAACTAACCCTGACCCTATAGCTATCATTAACTAACCCTATAGCTATCATTAACTAACCCTGACCCTATAGCTATCATTAACTAACCCTATAGCTATCATTAACTAACCCTGACCCTATAGCTATCATTAACTAACCCTGACCCTATAGCTATCATTAACTAACCCTGACCCTATAGCTATCATTAACTAACCCTGACCCTATAGCTATCATTAACTAACCCTATAGCTATCATTAACTAACCCTGACCCTATAGCTATCATTAACTAACCCTATAGCTATCATTAACTAACCCTGACCCTATAGCTATCATTAACTAACCCTGACCCTATAGCTATCATTAACTAACCGGCTGCTCGGCCATGGAAACCCACTTCATGGACAAACATGGGGGGGTTCGGTATGGCATTGAGATTGTGTCACTGGCCTACACACACACACACACAGTACACACACACAGTACACACACACAGTACACACACACACACAATAATGTCAAAGTGGATTTGTTTTAAAACATTTTTTTTTACAAATGCATATTAAATGAAAATACTGAAATGTCTTGAGTCAATAAGTATTCAACCCCGTTGTTATGGCAACCCACAGTAAAAATGTGCTTAACAAATCACATAATAAGTTTAATGGACTTTCTGTGGACAATAATGTGTTTAACATGATTGTTGAATGACTACCTCATCTCTGTACCCCCACACATACAATTATCTGTAAGGTCCCTCATCTCTGTACCCCCCCACATACAATTATCTGTAAGGTCCCTCATCTCTGTACCCCCCCACATACAATTATCTGTAAGGTCCCTCATCTCTGTACCCCCACACATACAATTATCTGTAAGGCCCCTCATCTCTGTACCCCCACACATACAATTATCTGTAAGGTCCCTCATCTCTGTACCCCAACACATACAGATAATTGTAAGGTCCCTCATCTCTGTACCCCCACACATACAATTATCTGTTAGGTCCCTCATCTCTGTACCCCCAACACATACAGATAATTGTAAGGTCCCTCATCTCTGTACCCCAACACATACAATTATCTGTAAGGTCCCTCATCTCTGTACCCCACACATACTGTAAGGCCCCTCATCTCTGTACCCCCACACATACTGTAAGGTCCCTCATCTCTGTACCCCCACACATACAATTATCTGTAAGGTCCCTCATCTCTGTACCCCCACACATACAATTATCTGTAAGGTCCCTCATCTCTATACCCCCACACATACAATTATCTGTAAGGTCCCTCATCTCTGTACCCCAACACATACAGATAATTGTAAGGTCCCTCATCTCTGTACCCCCACACATACTGTAAGGTCCCTCATCTCTGTACCCCCACACATACAATTATCTGTAAGGTCCCTCATCTCTGTACCCCAACACATACAGATAATTGTAAGGTCCCTCATCTCTGTACCCCAACACATACAATTATCTGTAAGGTCCCTCATCTCTGTACCCCACACATACTGTAAGGCCCCTCATCTCTGTACCCCACACATACAATTATCTGTAAGGTCCCTCAATTGAACAGAGGGAGGCAGAGTAGCCTAGTAGTTAGAGCGTTGGACTAGTAACCGGAAGGTTGCAAGTTCAATCCCCCGAGCTGACACGGTACAAATATGTCGTTCTGCCCCTGAACAAGCCAGTTAACCTACTGTTCCTAGACCGTCAATTAAAATAAGCATTTGTCCTTGCCAAGTAAAATAAAAAGGTAAAATAAATAAACAGTGAAATTCAACCACAAAAGATCAAGGAGGTTTTCCAATGCCTGGCAAATGAAAACAATTCAAAAGCCAGACAGTGAATATCACACTGTGGACGGTGGAGTTATTCATCACACTGTGGAGGGTGGAGTTATTCATCACACTGTGGAGGGTGGAGTTATTCATCACACTGTGGAGGGTGGAGTTATTCATCACACTGTGGAGGGTGGAGTTATTCATTACACTGTGGAGGGTGGAGTTATTCATCACACTGTGGAGGGTGGAGTTATTCATCACACTGTGGAGGGTGGAGTTATTCATCACACTGTGGAGGGTGGAGTTATTCATCACACTGTGGAGGGTGGAGTTATTCATCACACTGTGGAGGGTGGAGTTATTCATCACACTGTGGAGGGTGGAGTTATTCATCACACTGTGGAGGGTGGAGTTATTCATCACACTGTGGAGGGTGGAGTTATTCATCACACTGTGGAGGGTGGAGTTATTCATCACACTGTGGAGGGTGGAGTTATTCATCACACTGTGGAGGGTGCATCAGTCACGATAATGTTTTCTTCACCTCAAACAGCAAGTAAACAAACGTCTGTTTTTTTAGAAAACCATTGAGAATGAAAATAGTTCCTTGTGATATTTTGAAAAATATTTCCAGCTCGCTCTTTCGATAACCACTTGAAAAGGGAAAAATGTACTGGATCAGAGCATTACATAAATATCACATTTACATAATGATTCAGACTCTTTACTCAGTACTTTGTTGAAGCACCTTTGGCAGCGATTACAGCCTCGTCTTCTTGGGTACGACGCTACAAGCTTGACACACCTGTATTTGGGCTCTGCCAAGCCGCACTGCTTCTTGGAACCTGGAAACCAGCCGCACCAGTGTGTTGGTGAAACACCATACAGTTGGTGACCGAAACCAGTGGCACCGGTGTGTTGGTGAAACACCATACAGTTGGTGACCGAAACCAGTGTGTTGGTGAAACACCATACAGTTGGTGACCGAAACACCATACAGTTGGTGACCGAAACCAGCCGCACCAGTATGTTGGTGAAACACCATACAGTTGGTGACCGAAACCAGTGGCACCGGTGTGTTGGTGAAACACCATTCAGTTGGTGACCGAAACCAGTGTGTTGGTGAAACACCATACAGTTGGTGACCGAAACCAGTGTGTTGGTGAAACACCATACAGTTGGTGACCGAAACACCATACAGTTGGTGACCGAAACACCATACAGTTGGTGACCGAAACACCATACAGTTGGTGACCGAAACACCATACAGTTGGTGACCGAAACACCATACAGTTGGTGACCGAAACACCATACAGTTGGTGACCGAAACACCATACAGTTGGTGACCGAAACACCATACAGTTGGTGACCGAAACACCATACAGTTGGTGAACGAAACCAGCTGCAAAAAATACACGTTTTACGATTGGTTGAAAGAAAGGATGACTCTCGGTCGACTAAGATTTTATTAAAAAATAATAATAATTTGGTAAGGGACAGCCATTTTCAACAGACACTGGGAGACAAATGAATATTTTAGCCCAATAATAACTGGAAACACACGCCAAAATATGACTTGTCTAGTTAAATAAAAAGTTTTTTTTTTTTAAACGATATAATAAATAAAAAATGTAAAACACAATACACTGGAGTTGCCAAGACGACGTCTAGATTTAAATCAGATCAAGCATTAACCAGCGTTAGCCCACAACCCGCATATCTGATGTGTTTGCAGTGTCTAACTACGTTAGATCTGTCATAACCTCTCTTGTGATCATTGTCATGAAGCCACACTCCTCCCACTGGCGTTAGAAGTTCAGAAGGAGAAAGTGTAGCCTGTATAATAAATAAACAAATGACGCTCACATTGAAAATCATTCAACAGAATGATCAGTTTTTTATTTATCAGCCTAATGGAGGTGTAGATTGTCGTGGGATATCTCTTAATGTGTCAATGGCAATGTCCGCTTTAGGTATAGTGCTGGGAGCCCATCGTGGATTTGACAGATTTAACAAAGTTTCACCACCGACACCAACAAAACAACCGCTGTACGGGTGTCAGCCAGTGAGGATCTGATAGGTTACAAAACAACAAAACAACAAAACAACCGCTGTACGGGTGTCAGCCAGTGAGGATCTGATAGGTTACAAAACAACAAAACAATTTGACTTGAAAATCTATGCTGTCTAGGTCCAACGCTGTTCATCAAGACAAAAGATGGCTGCTTTGAAGAATCTCAAATATCAAATATATTTAGATTTGGTCAACACTTTTTTGGTCACTACATGATTCCATATGTGTTATTTCATAGTTTTCATGTCTTCACAGTTATTCTACAATGTAGAATGAGTAGGTGTGTCCACACTTTTGACTGGTACTGTATGTATTGTGCTTTAGAGGAGTTGGTAACAGTTAACATCTGAGCCATCTGAACCGGGCTCGGAGCGAGGGAGGGACAGGGAGAGAAAAAGAGGGGGGAGGGAGGGAGAGGAAAGGAGAGAGAGAGATAGGAAAGGAGAGAGAGAGATGGGAAAGGAGAGAGGGAGGGAGAGGAACGGAAAGAGAGAGAGAGGAACGGAGAGAGAGAGAAGGAGAGAGAGTGAAAAAGAGGGGGGGAGGGAGGGAGAGGAAAGGAGAGAGGGAGAGAGAGAGAGGATAATGCATGCAGAGCAGAATTAGGCCGATACCCACTAATTATCAAAATCCAGAAAAGAGACATTAAATTCTACAACCACCTAAAAGGAAGCGATTCACAAACCTTCCATAACAAAGCCATCACCTACAGAGAGATGAACCTGGAGAAGAGTCCCCTAAGCGAGCTGGTCCTGGGGCTCTGTTCACAAACACAAAAACACCCTACAGAGCCCCAGGACAACAGCACAATTAGACCCAACCAAATCATGAGAAAACAAAAAGATAATTACTTAACACATTGGAAAGAATTAACAAAAAAACAGAGCAAACTAGAATGCTATTTGGCCCTAAACAGAGAGTACACAGCGGCAGAATACCTGACCACTGTGACTGACCCAAAATTAAGGAAAGCTTTGACTATGTACAGACTCAGTGAATATAGCCTTGCTATTGAGAAAGGCCGCCATAGGCAGACATGGCTCTCAAGAGAAGACAGGCTATGTGCTCACTGCCCACAAAATGAGGTGGAATCTGAGCTGCACTTCCTAACCTCCTGCCCAATGTATGACCATATTAGAGAGACATATTTCCCCCAGATTACACAGATCCACAAAGAATTCGAAAACAAATCCAATTTTGAAAAACTCCCATATCTACTGGGTGAAATTCCACAGTGTGACATCACAGCAGCAAGATTTGTGACCTGTTGCCATGAGAAAAGGGCAACCAGTGAAGAACAAACACCATTGTAAATACAACCCATATTTATGCTTATTCATTTTATCTTGTGTCCTTTAACTATTTGTACATTGTATATATATATATATAATATGACATTTGTAATGTCTTTACTGTTTTTAAACTTCTGTATGTGTAATGTTTACTGTTCATTTTTGTTGTTTTTCACTTTATATATTCACTTTGTATGTTGTCTACCTCACTTGCTTTGGCAATGTTAACACATGTTTCCCATGCCAATAAAGCCCCTTGAATTGAATTGAATTGAGAGGGGGAGGAACGGAAAGAGAGAGAGAGGGCGAGGAAAGGAGAGAGGGCGAGGAGAGAGAGAGGAAAGGAGAGAAAGAGAGAGGGCGAGGAAAGGAGAGAGAGAGAGAGAGGAAAGGAGAGAAAGAGAGAGGGCGAGGAAAGGAGAGAGAGAGAGAGAGGAAAGGAGAGAGAGAGAGAGAGAGAGAGAGAGAGAGAGAGAAAAGAGAGAGAGAGAGAGAAAAGGAGAGAGAGGAAAGGAGAGAAAAGGAGAGAGAGAGAGAGAGGAAAGGAGAGAGAGAAAAGGAGAGAGAGAGAGAGGAAAGGAGAGAGAGGAAAGGAGAGAAAAGGAGAGAGAGAGAGAGGAAAGGAGAGAGAGAGAGAGAGAGGGAGAGGAAAGGAGAGAGAGAGAGAGAGGGAGAGGAAAGAGAGAGAGAGAGAGAGAGGGAGAGGAAAGGAGAGAGAGAGAGAGAGAGGGAGAGGAAAGGAGAGAGAGAGAGAGAGAGGGAGAGGAAAGGAGAGAGAGAGAGAGAGAGAGAGAGGAAAGGAGAGAGAGAGAGAGGGAGAGGAAAGGAGAGAGAGAGAGAGGGAGAGGAAAGGAGAGAGAGAGAGGGAGAGGAAAGGAGAGAGAGAGAGGGAGAGGAAAGGAGAGAGAGAGGGAGAGGAAAGGAGAGAGAGAGAGAGAGGAAAGGAGAGAGAGAGAGAGAGGAAAGGAGAGAGAGAGAGAGAGGAAAGGGAGAGAGAGAGAGAGAGGAAAGGAGAGAGTGAGAGGAAAGGAGAGAGTGAGAGGAAAGGGAGAGAGGGAGGGAGGGAGGGAGGGAGGGAGGGAGGGAGGGAGGGGGAGGGAGGGAGGGGGAGGGAGGGAGGGAGGGAGGGAGGGAGGGAGGGAGGGAGGGAGGGAGGGAGGGAGGGAAAAATAACTCATTGGTGTTTGTGAATTGTTATGTGCTCAAAGACATCTTGGAGAATGTTCAGGATTATATGTTATAATATTTGACATTGTTTAAAATTCTAATTTCGGCCGTCGAGAAAAGCATATTCATGAAGCTTCTCCCTCCCTCCCTGTCCCTCCAGCTTTCTCTGGGTAAGAGAAGATATTTTAGTGGTTTCCAAACCAGAATATCCTAAATCATGTTTAAACAAGTCAGCCTTTGAGCAGTCCATGCACACTGTACAGCTCCACACTCTGAACACTTTGTACACTGGTGTCGTCAATCCACTTACAAGACATGAAATGACATCACTCATACACTCCTGTACCCCTATCGACCCTGTGGTTCATTTTGGGCCCTCCCTCTCCTCCCTCCTTCTCGTCCCTCCTTCTCCTCTCTCTCCTCTCTCATTCTCCTCTCTCTCTCTCCTCTCCTCCCTCTCCTCCCTCTCCTCCCTCTCCTCCCTCCCTCTCCGATTGACCCAAGTGTCTGTATAACACTGTTCATTTTGTCACTGATTTTAGACTTTATGACTAAAGTTTATTTTAAGTCTTAGTCCCATTTTAGTAATTGTGTTCTTCTTAGTTTCAGTTCATATCAGTTTGATGAGCCTAGCTTTAGTCAAAGTCATTGTTGTTCTATTTTATTGTAGTTTTCTTGTTTTATTAAACTGCTCAAACAAACCTCAAGTCTCAGTCACATAGCTTCCCCTCTCTCAGTCACATAGCTTCCCCTCTCTCAGTCACGTAGCTTCCCCTCTCTCAGTCACGTAGCTTCCCCTCTCTCAGTCACGTAGCTTCCCCTCTCTCAGTCACATAGCTTCCCCTCTCTCAGTCACATAGCTTCCCCTCTCTCAGTCACATAGCTTCCCCTCTCTCAGTCACATAGCTTCCCCTCTCTCAGTCACATAGCTTCCCCTCTCAGTCACATAGCTTCCCCTCTCTCAGTCACATAGCTTCCCCTCTCTCAGTCACATAGCTTCCCCTCTCTCAGTCACATAGCTTCCACTCTCTCAGTCACATAGCAGGGTAGCCTAGTGGTTAGAATGTAGAGGCAGGAGGGTAGCCTAGTGTTTAGAGTGTAGAGGTGGCAGGGTAGGCGACATGGTAGCCTAGTGGTTAGAGCGTAGAGGTGGCAGGGTAGCCTAGTGGTTAGAGTGTAGAGGCGGCAGGGTAGCCTAGTGGTTAGAGTGTAGAGGCGGCAGGGTAGCCTAGTGGTTAGAGTGTAGAGGCGGCAGGGTAGCCTAGTGGTTAGAGTGTAGAGGCGGCAGGTAGCCTACTGGTTAGAGCGTTGGACTAGTAACAGTAAGGGATGCAAGATCGAATCCCCCGAGTTGACATGGTACAAATCTGTCGTTCTGCCCCTGAACAAGGCAGTTAACCCACCGTTCCTAGACCATCATTGAAAATAAGAATGTGTTCTTAACTGACTTGCCTAGTTAAATAAAAGTTAATATATATATATATATTTTTTTTTTTAAGAGTAAAACCTGATTGTTTCTAGTGGCGGTTAGTTACAAGTGAAGTGTTCATTCGGATACTACTTAAGTCGCGATTTAAAGTATTTTTTACCTAGTTACTTTACACCACTGGACAAAACAGATTAAAAGAAGCTACACGTCAAAATGAAATGTCCTTTAGATCTTTTTGTCTGGTCACGTCTCTACAGCTCAGCCGTTGGAGAGGAGCTGTACTCAGTATAGGATTTCTGGCTAACTGGAGACTTCAGTCTGCCGTTGGAGAGGAGCTGTACTCAGTATAGGATTTCTGGCTAACTGGAGACTTCAGTCTGCCGTTGGAGAGGAGCTGTACTCAGTATAGGATTTCTGGCTGTCTGGAGACTTCAGTCTGCCGTTGGAGAGGAGCTGTACTCAGTATAGGATTTCTGGCTAACTGGAGACTTCAGTCTGCCGTTGGAGAGGAGCTGTACTCAGTATAGGATTTCTGGCTGTCTGGAGACTTCAGTCTGCCGTTGGAGAGGAGCTGTACTCAGTATAGGATTTCTGGCTAACTGGAGACTTCAGTCTGCCGTTGGAGAGGAGCTGTACTCAGTATAGGATTTATGGCTGACTGGAGACTTCAGTCAGCCGTTGGAGAGGAGCTGTACTCAGTATAGGATTTCTGTCTGACTGGAGACTTCAGTCTGCCGTTGGAGAGGAGCTGTACTCAGTATAGGATTTCTGTCTGACTGGAGACTTCAGTCTGCCGTTGGAGAGGAGCTGTGCTCAGTATAGGATTTCCAGCCAGCCAGCCAGCCAGCCAGCCAGCCAGCCAGCCAGCCAGACAGACAGACAGACAGAGCAGACCCAGACAGATGGTGAGGTCAGTGTACTCCCCAGACACATTTTACAGTGCATTTGGAAAGTATTCAGACCCCTTGACCTTTTCCACAATTTCTTATGTTACAGCATATTTTCTAAAATTGATTAAATAGCTATTTCCCCTCCCTCATCACATAATACATAATGACAAAGCAAAAAACAGGTGTTTACAGAAATATTCAGACCCTTTACATAGTACTTCATTGAAGCACCTTTTGCAGCGATTACAGCATTGAGTCTTCTTGGGTATGATGCTTTGGCACACCTGTATTAATGGAGTTTCTCCCATTCTTCTCTGCAGATCCTCTCAAGCTCTGTCAGGTTGGATGGGGAGCGTCGCTATTTTCCAGGTCTCTCCAGAGATGTTTGATCACCTTAAATTCCGGGCTCTGGCTGGGCCACTCAAGTACATTCAGGGACTTGTCCTGAAAGCCACTCCTGCATTATCTTGGCTGTGTGCTTAGGGTCGTTGTCCTGTTGGAAGGTGAACCTTCGCCCCCAGTCTGAGGTCCTGATCGCTCTGGAGCAGGTTTTTATCAAGGATCTCTGTACTTTTCTCCGTTCATCTTTCCATTGATCCTGACTAGTCTCCCAGTCCCTGCCTCTGAAAAACATCCCCACAGCATGATGCTGCCACCACCATGCTTCACCATAGAGATGGTGCCAGGTTTCCTCCAGACGTGACGCTTGGCATTCAGGCCAAAGAGTTCAATCTTGGTTTCATCAGACCAGATAACCTTGTTTCTCATGGTCAGAGTCTTTAGGTGCCTTTTGGCAAACTCAGGCCGTCATGTGCCTTTTACTGAGGAGTGGTTTCTGTCTGGCCACTCTACCATAAAGGCCTGATTGATGGAGTGCTGCAGAGAGGGTTGTCCTTCTGGAAGGTTCTCCCAACTCCACAGAGGATCTCTGTCAGAGTGACCATCGGGTCACCTTGGTCACCTCCCTGACCAAGGCCTTTCTCCCCCGATTGCTCAGTTTGGCGGTCAGCTCTAGGAAGAGTCTTGGTGGTTCCAAGACTCTTCTTGATGGAGGCCACTTGTGTTCTTGGGGTATTGTGAGGGAAATAAAATAATTTTATTAATTATATTTTAGAATAAGGCTGTAACATAATAAAACATGGATTAAGTCAAAATAATTCATAAAGAATAATAAAATAATTTTAATGTGTGTGGCAGGGCAGCCTACTTTCCGAAGACACTGTGAGGTTACTGTACTGTAGAAGGACTGGTGACTTTAAAAAAAAGGGACAGTCAACTACAAAATTAATACAACATCTATGATGGTGACGCCATCTAAAATATCATTTCCATCTCCAGAAATGCTCCCAATAACATAAAAAGTCAAATGATTTGTTTACAATTGATGCCACAACTGTCAGGTGGATGGATTATCTTTGTGCACAAAAAATTGTAAACAAATTTGAGAGAAATAAGCTTTCTGTGCATATGGAACATTTCTGGGATCTTTAATTTATTAAATTAAATTAATTAATTTAATTCATGAAACATGGAACCAACACTTTACAATGTTGCGTTTACAGTTGAAGTCTGAACAGAGAAATATATATATCAAATACATTTAAACTCAGTTTTTCACAATTCCTGACATTGAATCCTAGTAAAAAGTCGCTGTCTTAGATCACCACTTTATTATAAGAATGTGAAATGTCAGAATAAGAGTAGAGAGAATGATTTATTTCAGCTATTATTTATTTCATCACATTACCAGTGAGTCAGAAGTTTACATACACAATTAGTATTTGGTAGAATTGCCTTTAAATTGTTTAACTTTGGTCAAACGTTTCAGGTAGCCTTCCACAAGCTTCCCACAATAAGTTGGGTGAATTTTGGCCAATTCCTCCTGACAGAGCTGGTGTAACTGAGTCAGGTTTGTAGGCTTCCTTGCTCCCACACACTTTTCGAGTTCTGACCACAAATTTTCTATAGGATTTTGATTTATTTTACCTTTATTTAACCAGGCAAGTCAGTTAAGAACAAATTCTTATTTTCAATGACGGCCTAGGAACAGTGGGTTAACTGCCTTGTTCAGGGGCAGAACGACAGATTTGTACCTTGCCAGCTCGGGGGTTTGAACTTGCAACCTTCCAACGCTCTAACCACTAGGCTACCCTGCCGCCCCACATCTATGGGATTGAGGTCAGGGCTTTGTGATGGCAACTCCAATACATTGACTTTGTTGTCCTTAAGCCATTTTGCCACAACTTTGGAAGTATGCTTGGGGTCATTGTCCATTTGGAAAACCCATTTGCGACCAAGCTTTAACTTCCTGACTGATGTCTTGAGATGTTGCTTCAATATATCCACACAATTCCCCTCCTCATTATGCCATCTATTTTGTGAAGTGCACCAGTCCCTTCTGCAGCAAAGCACCCCTACAACATGATGCTGCCACCCACGTGCTTCACGGTTGGGATGGTGTTCTTCGACTTGCAAGCCTCCCCCTTTTTCCTCCAAACATAACGATGGTCATTATGGCCAAACAGTTCTATTTTAGTTTCATCAGACCAGAGGACATTTCTCCAAAAAGTACGATCTTTGTCCCCATGTGCAGTTGCAAACCGTAGTCTGGCTTTTTTATGGCGGCTTTGGAGCCGTGGCTTCTTCCTTGCTCAGCGGCCTTTCAGGTTATGTCGATATAGGACTGGTTTTACTGTGGATATAGATACTTTTGTACCTGTTTCCTCCAGCATCTTCACAAGCCCCTTTGCTGTTGTTCTGGAATTGATTTGCACTTTTCGCACCAAAGAATGTTCATCTCTAGGAGACAGAACACGTCTCCTTCCTGAGCGGTATGATGGCTGCTTGGTCCCATGGTGTTTATACTTACATACTATTGTTTGAAGAATGTGGTACTTTCAGGCGTTTGGACATTGCTCCCAAGGATAAACCAGACTTGTGGAGGTCTACAATTTATTTTCTGATGTCTTGGCTGATTTCTTTTGATTTTCCCATGATGTCAAGCAAAGAGACACTGAGTTTTAAGGTAGGCCTTAAAATACATCCACAGGTACACCTCCAATTGACTCAAATGATGTCAATTAGCCTATCAGAAGCTTCTAAAGCCATGACATAATTTTCTGGAATTTTCCAAGTTGTTTAAAGGCACAGTCAACTCAGTGTATGTAAACTTCTGACCCACTGGAATTGTGATACAGGGAATTAATCTGTCTGTAAACATTTTGTTGGAAAAATTACTTGTGTCGTGCACAACGTAGATGCCCTAACCGACTTGCCAAAACTATAGTTTGTTAATAAGACATTTGTGGAGTGGTTGAAAAACGAGGTTAATTGACACCAACATAAGTGTATGTAAACTTCCAACTTCAACTGTATAATTTGGTTCAGTGTAAATTGGCTGAAACATGGGGTTGCCTATCTGCATTGACCCTATTGGGCTAATCATTAGCTACATCCCATCTTTTAACTAGTTAGCATCCTATTGATTCATTTTATGGGCTAATCATTAGCTAGATCCCAAACGTCATCTGTTAACTAGTTAGCATCCTATTGATTCATTTTATGTCCCCCCCAATAAAACTTGCATGAACCTGTTAGGTTAACTTGGAGTAAGGGTTAACCCTAACCCTAACCCACCACCCGAGGTAACATGCCCCCAGCCTGTACTTCTCACACTTCATGTCACCCCCCTAACCCCCCTTAACCCTAACCCCCTCTTAACCCTACCCCCTAACCATAACCATAACACCCCCTAACCATAACCATAACCCCCTTAACCCTAACCATAAACCCCCAAACCATAACCCTACCCCCCTTAACCCTAACCCCCCTAACCCTAACCCCCTAACCCTAACCCCCTAACCATAACCATAACCCCCTAACCCTAACCCCCTCCCCTACCCCCACTAACCCTACCCCCACCTAACCCTACCCCCACCTAACCATAACCATAACCCCCTAACCCCCCCCCTCCCCTAACCCTACCTCCCTAACCCTAACCCTACCCCCCAACCCTAACCCCCTAACCGTAACCCCCCTAACCATAAACCCCTAACCCTAACCCTACCCCCAAACCATAACCCCCTAACCATAACCATAACCCCCCTAACCCCTCCCCCAACCCTACCTCCCCTAACCCTAACCCTACCCCCCAACCCTAACCCCCCTAACCCTAACGCCCCCTAACCATAAACCCCTAACCCTAACCCTACCCCCTAACCATAACCATAACCCCCCCAACACTTTACCAGGTCGACACTACTCTTGTGCGACTAAACACATTATCTGTCTCATCACAATGTTTTTAAGTCTTACCCACTCAACCACACCCACTCAACCACACCCACTCAACCACACCCACTCAACCACACCCACTCAACCACACCCACTCAACCACACCCACTCAACCACACCCACTCAACCACACCCACTCAACCACACCCACTCAACCACACCCACTCAACCCAAAACAATGTTCATCCTGGGTGGCCTGTTCGGTCAATGGTACCTGTTAGCCCAGGTTACCTTTCGTGTTTAGTCGCACAAGAGTAGTGTCACCCTGGTAACATGTTGGGAGGGGGGGCTAAATAGAACATAGACCAAGTTACCTTTACCTTTGACCCATGTTCCATTTAGCCCCCCCCCCCAATGGGTCAATCAAATCAAATGTATTTATAAAGCCCTTCGTACATCAGCTGATATCTCAAAGTGCTGTACAGAAACCCAGCCTAAAACCCCAAACAGCAAACAATGCAGGTGTAGTAACTTGCAATAACAATGGTAAAGGTAACTTGGTTCTAATTAGCCCCCCCCCCCCCGACACAGAGCAGTAGCATGCTTCCCCATGACTCTGGGGGTTAAAAATGGTTCACTCATATTTAAGAGTTAAGAAATAAATACAATAGGAATGGAAAGTTGGGATCGCCCTCTTTTGTGGTCCTTCTGTAGCTCAGTTGGTAGAGCATGGCGCTTGTGACGCCAGGGTAGTGGGTTCGATTCCCGGGACCACCCGTAGAATGTATGCACACATGACTGTAAGTCGCTTTGGATAAAAGCGTCTGCTAAATGGCATATATTATTATATTATTTTTAACAAAGAGCATTAAAACGGTGTTTTGACTGTTTGTCTGAATGCAGGTTTCCTTCTATAGTGTAACATGACCAGGGCCTCGAGAGGGATATTTCTCTGACACAGACAACAAGCCGACGAGGTAAAGAAATAAACTATTCTTCTACAGGGTTGTCAGATTTTGTGTTTAACTTTAATAAGAGGAAGGTTACAACAGTGAAGCAAACAGTTCAAGGCATCATGATACGCACATACACACTGTGTGTGTGTGTGTGTGTGTGTGTGTGTGTGTGTGTGTGTGTGTGTGTGTGTGTGTGTGTGTGTGTGTGTGTGTGTGTGTGTGTGTGTGTGTGTGTGTGTGTGTGTGTTGGTCTCCCAGGCTGTCTGTGTTCTGCTATGTGACCTCTTAGCTAGAGTCATAGAGGCCTTGTGACCACATTCCTCCACACCATCACCCAGTCACCACACCTTCCAGCCTGCAAGAGGCGGAGGACAGTACTCCCTGAAACCAGGGCCCGACCGACCACTCCCCTTCCTGCTGCTGGCTAATGCTTATCTCTGTTTGTCAAGAGCAACCCACACATTCCACTCTCACTGGCTCATACAGGTCACACACACACACACACTCCAACTCTCTACTCGGCAACTCACTTAACACCGCTCTCTTTTCCCCTCTTCTCTTTCCCCCTCGTTGCTTCCTAAAAAGTCTCCTAGTGTCTGTTCTGTTGTCTACTGCAACACTTAGCTTCAGTCTCTTTTGTTACTCATGCTGAACCCATCCCCTGGGATAATTTGGTAATAGATCATTTCTCCATAGGCCTGATGTCTGCTACCCATCGTTTACTCCCTACACAACTGGCAGGCAGCACCTCTATGCTCGGCCAGGCAGCACCTCTATGCTCGGCCAGGCAGCACCTCTATGCTCGGCCAGGCAGCACCTCTATGCTCGGCCAGGCAGCACCTCTATGCTCGGCCAGGCAGCACCTCTATGCTCGGCCAGGCAGCACCTCTATGCTCGGCCAGGCAGCACCTCTATGCTCGGCCAGGCAGCACCTCTATGCTCGGCCAGGCAGCACCTCTATGCTCGGCCAGGCAGCACCTCTATGCTCGGCCAGGCAGCACCTCTATGCTCGGCCAGGCAGCACCTCTATGCTCGGCCAGGCAGCACCTCTATGCTCGGCCAGGCAGCACCTCTATGCTCGGCCAGGCAGCACCTCTATGCTCGGCAAGGCAGCACCTCTATGCTCGGCAAGGCAGCACCTCTATGCTCGGCAAGGCAGCACCTCTATGCTCGGCAAGGCAGCACCTCTATGCTCGGCAAGGCAGCACCTCTATGCTCGGCAAGGCAGCACCTCTATGCTCGGCAAGGCAGCACCTCTATGCTCGGCCAGGCAGCACCTCTATGCTCGGCCAGGCAGCACCTCTATGCTCGGCCAGGCAGCACCTCTATGCTCGGCCAGGCAGCACCTCTATGCTCGGCCAGGCAGCACCTCTATGCTCGGCCAGGCAGCACCTCTATGCTCGGCCAGGCAGCACCTCTATGCTCGGCCAGGCAGCACCTCTATGCTCGGCCAGGCAGCACCTCTATGCTCGGCCAGGCAGCACCTCTATGCTCGGCCAGGCAGCACCTCTATGCTCGGCCAGGCAGCACCTCTATGCTCGGCCAGGCAGCACCTCTATGCTCGGCCAGGCAGCACCTCTATGCTCGGCCAGGCAGCACCTCTATGCTCGGCCAGGCATGCTCGGCCAGGCAGCACCTCTATGCTAGGCCAGGCATGCTCGGCCAGGCAGCACCTCTATGCTAGGCCAGGCATGCTAGGCCAGGCAGCACCTCTATGCTAGGCCAGGCATGCTAGGCCAGGCAGCACCTCTATGCTAGGCCAGGCATGCTAGGCCAGGCAGCACCTCTATGCTAGGCCAGGCATGCTAGGCCAGGCAGCACCTCTATGCTCGGCAAGGCAGCACCTCTATGCTCGGCAAGGCAGCACCTCTATGCTCGGCCAGGCATGCTCGGCCAGGCAGCACCTCTATGCTAGGCCAGGCATGCTAGGCCAGGCAGCACCTCTATGCTAGGCCAGGCATGCTAGGCCAGGCAGCACCTCTATGCTAGGCCAGGCATGCTAGGCCAGGCAGCACCTCTATGCTAGGCCAGGCATGCTAGGCCAGGCAGCACCTCTATGCTCGGCAAGGCAGCACCTCTATGCTCGGCAAGGCAGCACCTCTATGCTAGGCCAGGCATGCTAGGCCAGGCAGCACCTCTATGCTAGGCCAGGCATGCTAGGCCAGGCAGCACCTCTATGCTAGGCCAGGCATGCTAGGCCAGGCAGCACCTCTATGCTAGGCCAGGCATGCTAGGCCAGGCAGCACCTCTATGCTAGGCCAGGCATGCTAGGCCAGGCAGCACCTCTATGCTAGGCCAGGCAGCACTTCTAGTAGACCTCACAGTGAAATGCTGAATACAACAGGTGTAGTAGACCTCACAGTGAAATGCTGAATACAACAGGTGTAGTAGACCTCACAGTGAAATGCTGAATACAACAGGTGTAGTAGACCTCACAGTGAAATGCTGAATACAACAGGTGTAGTAGACCTCACAGTGAAATGCTGAATACAACAGGTGTAGTAGACCTCACAGTGAAATGCTGAATACAACAGGTGTAGTAGACCTCACAGTGAAATGCTGAATACAACAGGTGTAGTAGACCTCACAGTGAAATGCTGAATACAACAGGTGTAGTAGACCTCACAGTGAAATGCTGAATACAACAGGTGTAGTAGACCTCACAGTGAAATGCTGAATACAACAGGTGTAGTAGACCTCACAGTGAAATGCTGAATACAACAGGTGTAGTAGACCTCACAGTGAAATGCTGAATACAACAGGTGTAGTAGACCTCACAGTGAAATGCTGAATACAACAGGTGTAGTAGACCTCACAGTGAAATGCTGAATACAACAGGTGTAGTAGACCTCACAGTGAAATGCTGAATACAACAGGTGTAGTAGACCTCACAGTGAAATGCTGAATACAACAGGTGTAGTAGACCTCACAGTGAAATGCTGAATACAACAGGTGTAGTAGACCTCACAGTGAAATGCTGAATACAACAGGTGTAGTAGACCTCACAGTGAAATGCTGAATACAACAGGTGTAGTAGACCTCACAGTGAAATGCTGAATACAACAGGTGTAGTAGACCTCACAGTGAAATGCTGAATACAACAGGTGTAGTAGACCTCACAGTGAAATGCTGAATACAACAGGTGTAGTAGACCTCACAGTGAAATGCTGAATACAACAGGTGTAGTAGACCTCACAGTGAAATGCTGAATACAACAGGTGTAGTAGACCTCACAGTGAAATGCTAAATACAACAGGAATATAAAATAAAGGTAAAAAAAAAAAAAAAAGAGTCATTGTGGAGGCTATATACAGGGGTTACCGGTACAGAGTCAATGTGGAGGCTATATACAGGGGGTACCGGTACAGAGTCATTGTGGAGGCTATATACAGGGGGTACCGGTACAGAGTCAGTGTGGAGGCTATATACAGGGGGTACCGGTACAGAGTCATTGTGGAGGCTATATACAGGGGGTACCGGTACAGAGTCAGTGTGGAGGCTATATACAGGGGGTACCGGTACAGAGTCATTGTGGAGGCTATATACAGGGGGTACCGGTACAGAGTCATTGTGGAGGCTATATACAGGGGGTACCGGTACAGAGTCATTGTGGAGGCTATATACAGGGGGTACCGGTACAGAGTCATTGTGGAGGCTATATACAGGGGGTACCGGTACAGAGTCAGTGTGGAGGCTATATACAGGGGTACCGGTACAGAGTCATTGTGGAGGCTATATACAGGGGTACCGGTACAGAGTCAGTGTGGAGGCTATATACAGGGGGTACCGGTACAGAGTCATTGTGGAGGCTATATACAGGGGTACCGGTACAGAGTCATTGTGGAGGCTATATACAGGGGTACCGGTACAGAGTCAGTGTGGAGGCTATATACAGGGGGTACCGGTACAGAGTCATTGTGGAGGCTATATACAGGGGGTACCGGTACAGAGTCAGTGTGGAGGCTATATACAGGGGGTACCGGTACAGAGTCATTGTGGAGGCTATATACAAGGGGTACCGGTACAGAGTCATTGTGGAGGCTATATATAGGGGGTACCGGTACAGAGTCAATGTGGAGGCTATATACAAGGGGTACCGGTACAGAGTCAATGTGGAGGCTATATACAAGGGGAACCGGTACAGAGTCATTGTGGAGGCTATATACAGGGGGTACCGGTACAAAGTCAATGTGGAGGCTATATACAGGGGGTACCGGTACAGAGTCATTGTGGAGGCTATATACAAGGGGTACCGGTACAGAGTCATTGTGGAGGCTATATACAGGGGGTACCGGTACAGAGTCAATGTGGAGGCTATATACAGGGGGTACCGGTACCGAGTCAATGTGGAGGCTATATCCAGGGTATTACGGTACAGAGTCAATGTGGAGGCTATATACAGGTGGTACCGGTACAGAGTCATTGTGGAGGCTATATACAGGGGGTACCGGTACAGAGTCAATGTGGAGGCTATATACAGGGGGTACCGGTACAGAGTCAATGTGGAGGCTACATACAGGGGGTACCGGTACAGAGTCAGTGTGGGAGGCTATATACAGGGGGTACCGGTACAGAGTCAATGTGGAGGCTATATACAGGGGGTACCGGTAGAGAGTCAATGTGGAGGATATATACAGGGGGTACCAGTACAGAGTCAATGTGGAGGCTATATACAGGGGGTACCAGTACAGAGTCAATGTGGAGGCTATATACAGGGGGTACCAGTACAGAGTCAATGTGGAGACTATATACAGGGGGTACCAGTACAGAGTCAATGTGGAGGCTATATACAGGGGGTACCAGTACAGAGTCAGTGTGGAGGCTATATACAGGGGGTACCGGTACAGAGTCAATGTGGAGGCTATATACAGGGGGTACCGGTACAGAGTCAATGTGGAGGCTATATACAGGGGATACCGGTACCGAGGCTATATACAGGGGATACCGGTACCGAGTCAATATGGAGGCTATATACAGGGGGTACCGGTACAGAGTCAATGTGGAGGCTATATACAGGGGGTACCGGTACAGAGTCAATATGGAGGCTATATACAGGGGGTACCGGTACCGAGTCAATATGGAGGCTATATACAGGGGGTACCGGTACAGAGTCAATGTGGAGGCTATATACAAGGGGAACCGGTACAGAGTCATTGTGGAGGCTATATACAGGGGGTACCGGTACAGAGTCAATGTGGAGGCTATATACAGGGGATACCGGTACAGAGTCATTGTGGAGGCTATATACAAGGGGTACCGGTACAGAGTCATTGTGGAGGCTATATACAGGGGGTACCGGTACAGAGTCAATGTGGAGGCTATATACAGGGGGTACCGGTACAGAGTCAATGTGGAGGCTATATCCAGGGTATTACGGTACAGAGTCAATGTGGAGGCTATATACAGGTGGTACCGGTACAGAGTCATTGTGGAGGCTATATACAGGGGGTACCGGTACAGAGTCAATGTGGAGGCTATATACAGGGTATTACGGTACAGAGTCAATGTGGAGGCTATATACAGGGTATTACGGTACAGAGTCAATGTGGAGGCTATATACAGGGGGTACCGGTACAGGGTCAATGTGGAGGCTATATACAGGGGGTACCGGTACAGAGTCAATGTGGAGGCTATATACAGGGTATTACGGTACAGAGTCAATGTGGAGGCTATATACAGGGTATTACGGTACAGAGTCAATGTGGAGGCTATATACAGGGGGTACCGGTACAGGGTCAATGTGGAGGCTATATACAGGTGGTACCGGTACAGAGTCATTGTGGAGGCTATATACAGGGGGTACCGGTACAGAGTCAATGTGGAGGCTATATACAGGGTATTACGGTACAGAGTCAATGTGGAGGCTATATACAGGGTATTACGGTACAGAGTCAATGTGGAGGCTATATACAGGGGGTACCGGTACAGGGTCAATGTGGAGGCTATATACAGGGGGTACCGGTACAGAGTCAATGTGGAGGCTATATACAGGGGGTACCAGTACAGAGTCAATGTGGAGGCTATATACAGGGGGTACCAGTACAGAGTCAATGTGGAGACTATATACAGGGGGTACCAGTACAGAGTCAATGTGGAGGCTATATACAGGGGGTACCGGTACAGAGTCAATGTGGAGGCTATATACAGGGGGTACCGGTACAGAGTCAATGTGGAGGCTATATACAGGGGATACCGGTACCGAGGCTATATACAGGGGATACCGGTACCGAGTCAATATGGAGGCTATATACAGGGGGTACCGGTACAGAGTCAATGTGGAGGCTATATACAGGGGGTACCGGTACCGAGTCAATATGGAGGCTATATACAGGGGGTACCGGTACAGAGTCAATGTGGAGGCTATATACAGGGGGTACCGGTACAGAGTCAATATGGAGGCTATATACAGGGGGTACCGGTACCGAGTCAATATGGAGGCTATATACAGGGGGTACCGGTACCGAGTCAATATGGAGGCTATATACAGGGGATACCGGTACCGAGGCTATATACAGGGGATACCGGTACCGAGTCAATATGGAGGCTATATACAGGGGGTACCGGTACAGAGTCAATGTGGAGGCTATATACAAGGGGAACCGGTACAGAGTCATTGTGGAGGCTATATACAGGGGGTACCGGTACAGAGTCAATGTGGAGGCTATATACAGGGGATACCGGTACAGAGTCATTGTGGAGGCTATATACAAGGGGTACCGGTACAGAGTCATTGTGGAGGCTATATACAGGGGGTACCGGTACAGAGTCAATGTGGAGGCTATATACAGGGGGTACCGGTACCGAGTCAATGTGGAGGCTATATCCAGGGTATTACGGTACAGAGTCAATGTGGAGGCTATATACAGGTGGTACCGGTACAGAGTCATTGTGGAGGCTATATACAGGGGGTACCGGTACAGAGTCAATGTGGAGGCTATATACAGGGTATTACGGTACAGAGTCAATGTGGAGGCTATATACAGGGTATTACGGTACAGAGTCAATGTGGAGGCTATATACAGGGGGTACCGGTACAGGGTCAATGTGGAGGCTATATACAGGGGGTACCGGTACAGAGTCAATGTGGAGGCTATATACAGGGGGTACCGGTACAGAGTCAATGTGGAGGCTATATACAGGTGGTACCGGTACAGAGTCAATGTGGAGGCTATATACAGGTGGTACCGGTACAGAGTCATTGTGGAGGCTATATACAGGGGGTACCGGTACAGAGTCAATGTGGAGGCTATATACAGGGTATTACGGTACAGAGTCAATGTGGAGGCTATATACAGGGTATTACGGTACAGGGTCAATGTGGAGGCTATATACAGGGTGTACCGGTACAGAGTCAATGTGGAGGCTATATACAGGGGGTACCGGTACAGAGTCAATGTGGAGGCTATATACAGGGGGTACCAGTACAGAGTCAATGTGGAGGCTATATACAGGGGGTACCAGTACAGAGTCAATGTGGAGACTATATACAGGGGGTACCAGTACAGAGTCAATGTGGAGGCTATATACAGGGGTACCGGTACAGAGTCAATGTGGAGGCTATATACAGGGGGTACCGGTACAGAGTCAATGTGGAGGCTATATACAGGGGATACCGGTACCGAGGCTATATACAGGGGATACCGGTACCGAGTCAATATGGAGGCTATATACAGGGGGTACCGGTACAGAGTCAATGTGGAGGCTATATACAGGGGGTACCGGTACCGAGTCAATATGGAGGCTATATACAGGGGGTACCGGTACAGAGTCAATGTGGAGGCTATATACAGGGGGTACCGGTACAGAGTCAATGTGGAGGCTATATACAGGGGGTACCGGTACCGAGTCAATATGGAGGCTATATACAGGGGGTACCGGTACCGAGTCAATATGGAGGCTATATACAGGGGATACCGGTACCGAGGCTATATACAGGGGATACCGGTACCGAGTCAATATGGAGGCTATATACAGGGGGTACCGGTACAGAGTCAATGTGGAGGCTATATACAGGGGGTACCGGTACCGAGTCAATGTGGAGGCTATATACAGGGGGTACCGGTACAGAGTCAATGTGGAGGCTATATACAAGGGGTACCGGTACAGAGTCAATATGGAGGCTATATACAGGGGGTACCGGTACCGAGTCAATATGGAGGCTATATACAGGGGGTACCGGTACCGAGTCAATATGGAGGCTATATACAGGGGCTACCGGTACAGAGTCAATGTGGAGGCTATATACAGGGGGTACCAGTACAATGTGGAGGCTATATACAGGGGGTACCGGTACCGAGTCAATATGGAGGCTATATACAGGGGGTACCGGTACCGAGTCAATATGGAGGCTATATACAGGGGGTACCGGTACCGAGTCAATATGGAGGCTATATACAGGGGGTACCGGTACCGAGTCAATGTGGAGGCTATATACAGGGTATTACGGTACAGAGTCAATGTGGAGGCTATATACAGGGTATTACGGTACAGGGTCAATGTGGAGGCTATATACAGGGGGTACCGGTACAGAGTCAATGTGGAGGCTATATACAGGGGGTACCGGTACAGAGTCAATGTGGAGGCTATATACAGGGGGTACCAGTACAGAGTCAATGTGGAGGCTATATACAGGGGGTACCAGTACAGAGTCAATGTGGAGACTATATACAGGGGGTACCAGTACAGAGTCAATGTGGAGGCTATATACAGGGGGTACCGGTACAGAGTCAATGTGGAGGCTATATACAGGGGGTACCGGTACAGAGTCAATGTGGAGGCTATATACAGGGGATACCGGTACCGAGGCTATATACAGGGGATACCGGTACCGAGTCAATATGGAGGCTATATACAGGGGGTACCGGTACAGAGTCAATGTGGAGGCTATATACAGGGGGTACCGGTACCGAGTCAATATGGAGGCTATATACAGGGGGTACCGGTACAGAGTCAATGTGGAGGCTATATACAGGGGGTACCGGTACAGAGTCAATGTGGAGGCTATATACAGGGGGTACCGGTACCGAGTCAATATGGAGGCTATATACAGGGGGTACCGGTACCGAGTCAATATGGAGGCTATATACAGGGGATACCGGTACCGAGGCTATATACAGGGGATACCGGTACCGAGTCAATATGGAGGCTATATACAGGGGGTACCGGTACAGAGTCAATGTGGAGGCTATATACAGGGGGTACCGGTACCGAGTCAATGTGGAGGCTATATACAGGGGGTACCGGTACAGAGTCAATGTGGAGGCTATATACAAGGGGTACCGGTACAGAGTCAATATGGAGGCTATATACAGGGGGTACCGGTACCGAGTCAATATGGAGGCTATATACAGGGGGTACCGGTACCGAGTCAATATGGAGGCTATATACAGGGGCTACCGGTACAGAGTCAATGTGGAGGCTATATACAGGGGGTACCAGTACAATGTGGAGGCTATATACAGGGGGTACCGGTACCGAGTCAATATGGAGGCTATATACAGGGGGTACCGGTACCGAGTCAATATGGAGGCTATATACAGGGGGTACCGGTACCGAGTCAATATGGAGGCTATATACAGGGGGTACCGGTACCGAGTCAATATGGAGGCTATATACAGGGGGTACCGGTACCGAGTCAATATGGAGGCTATATACAGGGGGTACCGGTACCGAGTCAATATGGAGGCTATATACAGGGGGTACCGGTACCGAGTCAATATGGAGGCTATATACAGGGGGTACCGGTACAGAGTCAATATGGAGGCTATATACAGGGGGTACCGGTACCGAGTCAATATGGAGGCTATATACAGGGGGTACCGGTACAGAGTCAATGTGGAGGCTATATACAGGGGGTACCGCTACAGAGTCAATATGGAGGCTATATACAGGGGGTACCGGTACAGAGTCAATATGGAGGCTATATACAGGGTATTACGGTACAGAGTCAATGTGGAGGCTATATACAGGGGGTACCGGTACAGAGTCAATGTGGAGGCTATATACAGGGGGTACCGGTACAGAGTCGATGTGGAGGCTATATACAGGGGGTACCGGTACAGAGTCAATATGGAGGCTATATACAGGGTATTACGGTACAGAGTCAATGTGGAGGCTATATACAGGGGGTACCAGTACAGAGTCAATGTGGAGGCTATATACAGGGTATTACGGTACAGAGTCAATGTGGAGGCTATATACAGGGGGTACCAGTACAGAGTCAATGTGGAGGCTATATACAGGGGGTACCGGTACAGAGTCAATGTGGAGGCTATATACAGGGGGTACCGGTACAGAGTCAATGTGGAGGCTATATACAGGGGGTACCGGTACAGAGTCAATGTGGAGGCTATATACAGGGTATTACGGTACAGAGTCAATATTCTTGTTGTTCTGAAACCCCACCCTCCCACTAGCATTGACTTTGCTGAAAAATAATACTTAGTCTGACTGAGATGCGGTTGTCCCACCTCGCTACTTTCAGACGGATGCACAGACTGTATGTGGGCTCCTGGATAAGACTGACTGCTCAATGACTCACCTGTCAATGTAATGTTGTGTCATCCTTTTGAACACAAGGCATTGAATGCATGTGTCTGTTAGCAGCGCTACTGTAGAGGTATATACATATACACATCTCAACCAATGTTGATTGACCCCCCCCCCCCCCCACCACACTGCTTCTACCAGTTTGACGGCAAAAACATCGACATGAAAAACATACTGGCAGTGTGAAATATATGGAGGTATGTAAGAAAGGATATATACTCTCCCCTTCCAACCCTTCTGTGAGCGCACACACACACACACACACACACACACACACACACACACACACACACACACACACACACACACACACACACACACACACACACACACACACACACACACACACACCTCTCTCCGACGTACATTCAAGTCCTCATACCACAGAGTCAGTTAAAGACGTTCCTAACTCACAGCACCACACCCCATTCCTCTGAAGGACTTACTCACAGCAGGAGGGTTACATATTATATATTTTTTTATAAGTTTAAAAATTGTAACTGTTATTTAACTAGGCAAGTCAGTTAAGAACAAATTATTATTTACAATGACGGTCTACCTTGTTCAGGGGCAGAACAACAGATTTTTTACCTTGTCAGCTCTGGGATTCGATCGAGCAACCTTTCGGTTACTGGCCTAATCACTAAGCTACCTGTGTCCCAAAAGCCAGTTAAAGCCAATGTGGATGAGGAACTATTGAGCTAAACTAGAGCACAGGGATGAGGAACTATTGAGCTAGACTAGAGCACGAGGAATTATTGAGCTAGACTAGAGCACTTGGATGAGGAACTATTGAGCTAGACTAGAGCACTTGGATGAGGAACTATTGAGCTAGACTAGAGCATGAGGATGAGGAACTATTGAGCTAGACTAGAGCACGGGGATGAGGAACTATTGAACTAGACTAGAGCACAGGGATGAGTAACTATTGAGCTAGACTAGAGCACGGGGATGAGTAACTATTGAGCTAGACTAGAGCATGAGGATGAGTAACTATTGAGCTAGACTAGAGCACGAGGAACTATTGAGCTAGACTAGAGCACGGGGATGAGTAACTATTGAACTAGACTCGAGCACTTGGATGAGGAACTATTGAGAACGACTAGAGCACGGGGATGAGGAACTATTGAGCTAAACTAGAGCACAGGATGAGAAACTATTGAGCTAGACTAGAGCACGGGGATGAGGAACTATTGAGCTAGACTAGAGCACGCGGAACTATTGAACTAGACTAGAGCACGGGATGAGGAACTATTGAGCTAGACTAGAGCATGCGGATGAGGAATTATTGAGCTAGACTAGAGCATGAGGATGAGGAACTATTGAGCTAGACTAGAGCATGAGGATGAGGAACTATTGAACTAGACTAGAGCACGGGGATTTATACCTGAAGGAAAACCGATAGGACATGGGCGGAAAGCCATAAAACCCAGAGCAAGGCGTGATGGTACTGTGTGTACGATGTGTGCGTTTGTGTTACTATATGAAAGACTGATCGTCTGAGTGTAGATAGCACAGTTCTAGATAGCACAGAAAACACATGTCTAGGCAGGGTGGTATGGTCTGTGTATCTACTATTATGGAGAAAGCATATGTTGTCTGAGTTTACTTACATAAAACCCAACAGAAAAGGCAATCTTCTGGAAATCTTCAGGTTTTGAGAGTTCAAATATCAAACTGTCTAAACTAGCCTGTGCCCCCCCCCCCCCCAGCTTACAACAGTAAATAGATAGCCTATAGAAAGAAAGTTACTGATTCACACAGACATATATCTGTTGAAGTATGTATAAATGTTCCCTACTGTCTTGTCATGCACTTTGCACTTGGCAGTAGAAGAATGGTCCCACCCAGAGTTACTGTGGCAGGGTGGTTAGAGCGTTGGACTAGTAACCGGAAGGTTGCAAGTTCAAACCCCCCGAGCTGACAAGTACAAATCTGTCGTTCTGCCCCTGAACAAGCAGTTAACCCACTGTTCCTAGGCCGTCATGGTAAATAAGAATTTGTTCTTAACTGACTTGCCTAGTTAAAAAAAATATTTATATAAAAAAACTGCAATACCGTGTCCTTGGCAAGCTATGTGCAAGGCATGTTTTGGTTTTCATGGATTGTCTGTTTTCCCACCATGGGTAAACAGACAAAAACGACACGTTACAATAGAGCTGGTACATGTTTACACACCGGGGAATTTGTTTACACGTAGTGGTACATTGTGTGCTTGGCTGTTGCAGACTTTGTAGCTACAAAAAGCTCCCTAGTTTAAATGACCACACGCCTAAATGACTTTCACTACCTTCTGCAGATCCAAACCTCTAGAACACCAGGTCTCTCTCTCTCTCTCTCTCTCTCTGCCAGCCAGGCAGCAGCATGTGACTGAGGGAGGAATCTCTCAAGGCTCCACAATGTGACAGGCAGACATTCCAGTCCAGAACACAACACACACTAACAGCTATCTAGCTATCATCCACATAGCTAGATATTAGACAGCTGTTAGCTATGTGGATGATAGCTAGATATTAGACAGCTGTTAGCTATGTGGATGATAGCTAGATATTAGACAGCTGTTAGCTAACATCCACATAGCTAACAGCTATCTAATATCTAGATATTCCACATAGCTAGATATTAGACAACTGTTAGCTATGTGGATGATAGCTAGATATTAGACAGCTGTTAGCTAACATCCACATAGCTAACAGCTATCTAACATTTAGCTAACATCCACATAGCTAGATATCAGATAGCTGTGAGCTCTGTGGACATTAGCTATGAGCTATGTGGACATTAGCTAGATATCAGATAGCTATGAGCTATGTGGACGTTAGCTAGATATCAGATAGCTATGAGCTATGTGGACGTTAGCTAGATATCAGATAGCTATGTGGACGTTCGCTAGATATCTATGAGGTATGTGGACGTTCGCTAGATATCTATGAGCTATGAGCTCTGTGGACGTTAGCTAGATATCAGATAGCTATGAGCTCTGTGGACATTAGCTAGATATCAGATAGCTATGAGCTCTGTGGACGTTAGCTAGATATCAGATAGCTGTGAGCTATGTGGACGTTAGCTAGATATCAGATAGCTGTGAGCTATGTGGACGTTAGCTAGATATCAGATAGCTGTGAGCTATGTGGACGTTAGCTAGATATCAGATAGCTGTGAGCTATGTGGACGTTAGCTAGATATCGGATAGCTATGAGCTATGTGGACGTTAGCTAGATATCGGATAGCTATGAGCTATGTGGACGTTAGCTAGATATCAGATAGCTGTGAGCTAAAGTCCACATACAGTGCATTCGGAAGGAATTCAGACCCCTTGACTTTTCCACGTTTTGTTACAGCCTTATTCTAAAATGAATTCAATCATTTTCCCCCCTCATCAATCTATGCAATATACCCCAGCTAACGTCCACATAGCTCACAGCTAATAGCTGACATATGCTAAGGCCTATCATCCAAAACATGTTCTGCAGGGGACTTGGCTGAGGGCATCGTTAACCTCTCTTGGGTAGGGGGCAGTATTTTCACCTCCGGGTGAAAAGCATGCCCAACATAATCTGCCTGTTACTCAGGCCCAGAAGCTAGGGTATGCATATAATTGGTAGATTTGGATAGAAAACACTCTAAAGTTTATAAAACTGTTAAAAGAATGTCTATGAGTATAACAGAACTGATATGGCAGGCGGAACCCCGAGAACAAACCATCCGGGGGGGGATTGAGGTCATAGGATATTCCATTTGTTTTCTATGGTATACCCTTATTATTAGGAACCCGTTTGCAGTTCCTATGGCTTCCACTAGATGTCAACAGTCTTTAGAAATTGTTCGAGGTTTTTCTTTTGAGAAATGAAGAAGTAGTGTTATTCATTGTAAGTGTCACTCCAGGTGGACTCTACTGTTTTGGTGCTCGTTTAACTGGAGCGCGCTCCACGTTGTTTTTATCCGGTATTAGAAACAGTTTATTCCGTCTTAAATCTTATCGATTATTTACGTTTTAGGGAACCTGAGGTCGGATTAGGAACGTTGTTACCCGAGGTCGGATTAGGAACGTTGTTACCCGAGGTCGGATTAGGAACGTTGTTACCCGAGGTCGGATTAGGAACGTTGTTACCCGAGGTCGGATTACGTTGAACGATTTGTTACCCGAGGTCGGATTAGGAACGTTGTTACCCGAGGTCGGATTAGGAACGTTGTTACCCGAGGTCGGATTAGGAACGTTGTTACCCGAGGTCGGATTAGGAACGTTGTTACCCGAGGTCGGATTAGGAACGTTGTTACCCGAGGTCGGATTAGGAACGTTGTTACCAGAGGTCGGATTAGGAACGTTGTTACCCGAGGTCGGATTAGGAACGTTGTTACCCGAGGTCGGATTAGGAACGTTGTTACCCGAGGTTGGATTAGGAATGTCGTTTGAAATGTTTGGACCAAGTTTAAAGGTAATTTATTAGATACTTTGTAGGCATGTTGGGCGAATTGAAACCGGTGTATTTCTGAATCAAACGCGCCAAATAAATGGACATTTTTGGAACATAAAGAAGGACATTATCGAACAAAAGGACCATTTGTGATGTACCTGGGACATTTTGGAGTGCCAACAGAAGAACATCTTTAAAGGTAAGGCATTAATTATAGCGCTATTTCTGACTTTTGTAGTGCACCTGCCTGGTTGAAATATGATTTTCATGTGTTTGTATGCGGGGCGCTGTCCTCAGATAATCGCATGGTCTGCTTTCGCCGTAAAGCCTTTTTGAAATCTGACACAGCGGCTGGATTAACAAGAAGTTAAGCTTTATTTGGATGTATAACACATATATTCAAGAATGTTAAATATTTGAATTTGGTATTTTTTGAATTTCGCAGATGTTACGCTACCGTCCCACCTGTCCATAAGAAGTTTTAAGGGACTCATCATCACATGTAAAACACTGAAGGTCATGTAATCACTGGGTCAAATCTGTTACTATGAACACTTCTGTTATTTCAATACATTGCTTAGAGAGGACTTCTTCATTTTTTAATGTGAATTTGCATGATACATCTTGTCTTGGAGGGCCTTATTGTGTGTGTGTGTGTGTGTGTGTGTGTGTGTGTGTGTGTGTGTGTGTGTGTGTGTGTGTGTGTGTGTGTGTGTGTGTGTGTGTGTGTGTGTGTGTGTGTGTGTGTGTGTGTGTGTGTGTGTGTGTGTGTGTGACACACATAGTTTACAGCTGGTAAAAAGGTGCAGTGAAATGCTTACTTGCAAGCTCCCTCAACAGTGTGTGATGAGTGATGTCCCTTAGAGCTCCAGAGGAAAGCTACAGGACAGGCTACAGCAGGTTGAGCTCTATTCATATAATTACATCATTATGTTACCCAGCTGGTTCTGAAAGACACACAGCTCTCTCTCTGTATCTGCCCAGGCTGAATGATGTTCAGACAGACACACAGCTCTCTCTCCCTCGCTCCCTCCCCAGACTAAATTATGTTAGGTATGGCCAGTTGAGAACAAGTTCTCATTTACAACTGCGACCTGGCCAAGATAAAGCAAAGCAGTGCGACAAAAGCAACACAGATTGTGATAGATGTGCAGGTAGAAATACTGATGTTCAAAAGAGCAGAAAACAATAACAAATATGGGAGGTTGGTAGTTGGTTGGATGGGCTATTTACAGATGGGCTGTGTACAGCTGCAGCGATCGGTAAGCTGCTCTGACAGCTGACGCTTAAAGTCAGGGAGGGAGATATAAGTCTCCAACATCAGGGATTTTTGCAGTTCGTTCCAGTCATTGGCAGCAGAGAACTGGAAGGAGAGGCGGCCAAAGAAGGTGTTGGCTTTGGGGATAACCAGTGAGATATACCTGCTGGAGCGCGTGCTACGGGTGGGTGTTGTTGTGGTGACCAGTAAGCTGAGATAAGGTGGGGCTTTACCTAGCAAAGACTTATAGATGACTTGGAGCCAGTGGGTTTGGTGACTAGTTTGAAGCAAGGGCCAGCCAACGAGAGCATACAGGTCACAGTGGTGGGTAGTATATGGGGCTTTGGTGACAAAACGGATGGCATTGTGATAGACTGCATCCAGTTTGCTGAGTAGAGTATTGGAAGCTATTTTGTAAATGACATCGCCAAAGTCGAGGATCGGTAGTATAGTCAGTTGTACGAGGGTATGTTTGCAGCATGAGTCAAGGATGCTTTGTTACGAAATAGGAAGCCGATTCTAGATTTAACTTTGGATTGGAGATGCTTAATGTGATAATTAGTTATGCCACTATTTATTGACTTCAATAACTTTTTCTCATGTCACATGAAAACATCATAGATTCAAATGAGTTAAACGGTTTAAACTTTAGACTGGTCCAGTACCATATACCCCTTTCTGTAAATTAGGCAATGACTGCATTTAGCTACAGTATAATATTATGTTTATAAGGCAATATATAACTGGATCTAGTACAATCAAGTGTTAACCCAAATTCTTCAAGTACAAATGCAGGCTGGGCAGAATAGTTTTATATCTAGACTGAGCCGTCTCATCCCCTCGCTGTTTGAGTGGCAGTGCAGTGCTGTCTGTAGTGAATGGGAAGCCAACATCTGATTTCCATTAGTTGGGGAAAATCCGTCAAGCTGAAGACATGTGTGAAGCTAGCCACAATAAGGATTCGCCACGGTCATGGAATTTGCAGATCGCCTTCTAAATAAAAGCCCCCCCCCTCGAAAGCGATTCAAACAGATACAAAAATAGTGGAATCATGCCATATTTGGACTAGATAAACACTAAACAACGTCGGAAATGTTGTTATATAAATTCAACAAAAGATAATAATTGGTTTCGGGATGAAAAAATAATAATTTTGAAATCACTTTGAATGTATTAGACTTTAGAATTGTATTGGGGGTCATTGTTTTTTTCTCTGTACAGACATGGATCTTGGGTCCATGAAATGGGATATCAGCCTCCTCAGTGCCAACCACAGATTACAACTGTGAAGGGTCTTCACAAGATCCATAGGCATGGATCGATACATAGTAAGGTGACTGGGGAGCTTGTGCTACGGTTATAGCCTGTGGTTGGCACGGAGTAGACATCCTATTTCATGGACATAAAGGTCCACAAGGAAGGTGGTTTCGGGGCTCCCGAGTGGTGCAGCGGTCTAAGGCCCTGCATCTCAGTGCTTGAGGCATCGCTACAGACACTGTGGTTCAAATCCAGGCTGTATCACATCAGGCTGTGATTGGGCGGCGCACAATTGGCCCAGCATCGTCCGTGTCTGGCCTGGGTAGGCGGCCATTGTAAATAAGAGTTTGTTCTTAACTGACTTCCCTAGTTAAATAAAGGTTACATTTAAAATATATAAGTTTGCCCCAAACGCATTTCTAAAGTCTAATACATCCACAGTGCAATTTCACAGATTTTTATTTTGACGAATTATTGTATGTTGTTCAATTTATATAACAATATTCCGACATTGTTTAGCATTATGTTGTCCAAATATGGTATGATTCCGCTATTTGTATCCGATTGAATCACTTTCAAATACTTTTATTTTGAAGGCATCCCGAAAATACCACGACTGTGGCTAATCCTTATTGTCGCTAGCTTCACACAGGTAAACTAAAGCTCCTCCTCGCAAGACCTTTCACAAAGAATGTCCAAAATCTTCCATCAAAACTATTTGCAAAAAGGAATGACTGACCTTGTTTCGAAACGATCTATTGTAATGTCTAATGGGACACGGAAATCTTGTATAAAGTAATCCCAAATCAACAAATGAAAATACATAATAAAACAAACTACAATACTAACCTCCTGCAGTAAACTGGGCAGAGTAGACTATCCCACGCAGCGAAACATTTCTATAGCCAGACAAACCAAATCAAATGCTTTCTTACCCGATGGACCTTAGTTCCGTTGAAAACTAAGACAGCAAAGTTCAGCCTGAACTAAACTTAGACAACTCCTTCACAATACGTCTGTTAAAACTAGGACTATTGTTGAGCCGCCCAGTCGTTGCGTTGTGAAATGAGTGAACTTATTTTGGAGCGGAGTCCAGCCCACTGCGCACTGTAACCCGAGCCAGGTGTTCCAGTGCACAGCTGGCGCAGGTGAGCCCTCCCCTGGCCGCGGTGTATCATGGGGTATGTAGGTTTTTACACATTGATCGATGTTACTCTCACAATGTTCGGGGAATTACATTGCAATGACAGTACAGAGAAATGTAGCCTATTTATCATTTTGACCAAGGCTTTTGTCTCGTATATTGTAGGACTTATTAGATAAAGGTAGAATAGTTTCAGATGTGAGTAGTCTAGTATCGGCATTAATAAATAAATTCATGTTTCTGCAGTGGTGGAAAAAGTACCCAACTGTCATACTTGAGGAAAAGTAAAGATACCTTAATATAAAATGACTCAAGTAAAAGTCACCCAGTAAAATACTACTTGAGTAAAAGTCACCCAGTAAAATACTACTTGAGTAAAAGTCACCCAGTAAAATACTACTTGAGTAAAAGTCACCCAGTAAAATACTACTTGAGTAAAAGTTTTAAAGTATTTTGTTTTAAACATACTTAAGTATCAAAAGTAAATATAGAAGTTACTTCAAAGTCTTAAACAAACCAGACATCATTTTCTTGTTTTTAATCATTTACAGATAGCCAGGGACACGCTCCAACACTCAGACATAATTTACAAATGAAGCATGTGTTTAGTGAGTCCTCCAGATCAGAGGCAGTAGGGATGACCAGGGATGTTCTCTGTTTAGTGAGTCCTCCAGATCAGAGGCAGTAGGGATGACCAGGGATGTTCTCTATTTAGTGAGTCCTCCAGATCAGAGGCAGTAGAGATGACCAGGGATGTTCTCTGTTTAGTGAGTCCTCCAGATCAGAGGCAGTAGAGATGACCAGGGATGTTCTCTGTTTAGTGAGTCCTCCAGATCAGAGGCAGTAGAGATGACCAGGGATGTTCTCTGTTTAGTGAGTCCTCCAGATCAGAGGCAGTAGAGATGACCAGGGATGTTCTCTGTTTAGTGAGTCCTCCAGATCAGAGGCAGTAGAGATGACCAGGGATGTTCTCTGTTTAGTGAGTCCTCCAGATCAGAGGCAGTAGAGATGACCACGGATGTTCTCTGTTTAGTGAGTTAGCGGTTAGCGTTTCAATCGGTGACGTCACTTGCTCTGAGACCTTGAAGTAGTGGTTCCCCTTTGCTCTGCGAGGGCCATGGCTTTTGTGGAGCGATGGGTAACGATGCTTCGAGGGTGACTGTTGTTGATGTGTGCAGAGGGTCCCTGGTTCGCGCCCGGGTATGGGCGAGGGGACGATCTAAAGTTATATTGTTACACATAGACAGGAGAAGTATTGGACTAAAGCACCCTAATGTTACTCCTTATTCCAAGGGTTCTGTTTAAAGGGCAAATTGGCTCCGGAAGCAAAATCATTCAAATATTCCATCTAAACATGAATCGATTCTCAATTGCAATACGGTTCTAGAAACATAAATCCCTCTACTTCCATTTCCCATCCAAGTAATTTATTCACTTTCTGCTCACTGTTTTAACAGTTGCATACGACAGTATGTTTCAGTGTTTGTCTAGTCTGTTTTCAGTAAATAAGCGCTGTAACGTTGAAAAAATGGCCGTTTGGGAACCCTAACCCTATAAAAGGTGTGTATCAATGCAACCTTTTTCTCGCTGATATGAAAGATAAGGTTCTTATGATTCCAAATCCAGACCCCAAGTCACAACTCTTGGGCTCTTTAAAAAGAAAACGCCCCCGTACCAGAAGACGCCTTTCGTCCGATGACTCTTATGTGTGACGTGAAAGGAACTGAAAATCATGACCATTGGCTAGAGAATTATATACCAGTTGAGACGCAAGGCTGTGGTGGCGAACATGCGCCACAAATTCCTTCCCTGTTAGGGTGAAGGACACACAGGGGTGGCAAGATTAAGGCCCGTCCAGCGTGTCTCCTTCTCCGCAGGTGCTGGGAAGAACGGAAGAAGGGAGTAACTTTGAAGAAACCATGATAGTTAGATTAACTACTCCAGTAAATGTTCATCACCAACGGAATCCTGACATGTTGACACTTTGTATCGTTTTATTTCAAATAAAGGGTAAATAAGCATTGTTGTTTAGTGCGGCTGAATTTTTTTTTTGGGGGGGACTCAGGGATTTTACAGCAGAGGCATCACAAGGAATCCTAATACAGACGAATGTTTCGTCTGTATTTTTTTTTCAGATGTTTGAGTGGATTATGTGGCAAAAGGAAAAAAATATCGGACCCCTCCCTCAGTGACCGGTCCAGTTCCAGAGCCACATTTATGGGCTCCGAGGCCATCTGTTAACTGGGGGATAAAAGAGGAAATCGCCACAACAGTAGGTGACCAACAGAGGGAGCCAAATGCATGGGAAATACAAGTACTGGAAATTAAACAAGAACCGACCTACAGGGAGACTGAGGAGGAGTGGTATGAACCGACCTATAGGGAGACTGAGGAGGAGTGGTATGAACCGACCTACAGGGAGACTGAGGAGGGGTGGTATGAACCGACCTACAAGGAGACTGAGGAAGAGTGGTATGAACCGACCTATAGGGAGACTGAAGAGGAGTGGTATGAACCGACCTATAGGGAGACTGAGGAGGAGTGGTATGAACCAACCTATAGGGAGACTGAGGAGGAGTGGTATGAACCGACCTATAGGGAGACTGAAGAGGAGTGGTATGAACCGACCTATAGGGAGACTGAAGAGGAGTGGTATGAACCGACCTACCAAGACGACGCCCCAACTGGAAGAATAACTATGGGCATCAGTGCTAGAGGACCTAACTTTGGACTAAGTGCTACCATACGTAATGCAATGGCACTCTGTGTTGAGATAGATTGCACTCCCGAACATCTTCCCCCAAACTGAGTGTCTAGAAGAGGTATAGAAGGAGGAGAGATCAGTGCCAAGGAGAGATCAGTCAGACCAGGTAAATAACTAGACATGATCCTCTACCCATATGATTTGATTTCAGACCAGGTAAATAACTAGACATGATCCTCTACCCATATGATTTGGACGTCATAGATCATCATCAGACCAGGTAAATTACTTTTACTATACTCTGTTTGTATTGACTACTTTGATCTCAAGGCGCGAGCAAAACTATAGACTGGTATTTCTTAAAGAATTGTGTTGTGCCACGCACCTCTATAAAAAGAATAAGTGAACAAGATTGTGTACGAGAGAACTTCACCCCTCAACAATGCGAGGTGAGGAGAACTTCGCCCCTCAACAATGCGAGGTGAGGAGAACTTCAGCCCTCAACAATGCGAGGTGAGGAGAACTTCGCCCCTCAACAATGCGAGGTGAGGAGAACTTCGCCCCTCAACAATGCGAGGTGAGGAGAACTTCGCCCCTCAACAATGCGAGGTGAGGAGAACCGCCCCTCAACAATGCGAGGTGAGGAGAACTTCGCCCCTCAACAATGCGAGGTGAGGAGAACTTCGCCCCTCAACAATGCGAGGTGAGGAGAACTTCGCCCCTCAACAATGCGAGGTGAGGAGAACTTCGCCCCTCAACAATGCGAGGTGAGGAGAACTTCGCCCCTCAACAATGCGAGGTGAGGAGAACTTCGCCCCTCAACAATGCGAGGTGAGGAGAACTTCGCCCCTCAACAATGCGAGGTGAGGAGAACTTCGCCCCTCAACAATGCGAGGTGAGGAGAACTTCGCCCCTCAACAATGCGAGGTGAGGAGAACTTCGCCCCTCAACAATGCGAGGTGAGGAGAACTTCGCCCCTCAACAATGCGAGGTGAGGAGAACTTCGCCCCTCAACAATGCGAGGTGAGGAGAACTTCCCCCTCAACAATGCGAGGTGAGGAGAACTTCACCCCTCAACAATGCGAGGTGAGGAGAACTTCACCCCTCAACAATGCGAGGTGAGGAGAACTTAACCCCTCAACAATGCGAGGTGAGGAGAACTTCGCCCCTCAACAATGTGAGGTGTGGAGAACTCTTGATAGCAACAACGTTCCATCTTTGGTGTGTCAGTAACAATCGCAGTTCGGCAAGAATGAAAAAGCCCAGAAATAGTTAAAGCCTCGTAGTAGCCAGGAGTCGATAAGAAGGAATCAATATCTAAACAGTAGACTGTAAAAACCATAGGAAATTCGGACTAAACAAGAAGATTATAGTAGTATAAACAGCAGAAGGCTGCAAAAATATTACTACTCTTATAGAGACCAGTTTCAGGAAGGACCAAGGGAATAGAGCTTCAAGGTAAATATGTGGGTGTTTGCTTTGTTTAAAGAGTCATAAAGAAGTGTGTTAAGCTTTTTACCTTTGCAAAATATTACGTGGCATAGCATAGCGCATTAAGGATTGATTGAGCATTATTGATGTATTGGGAAACTGTAGAACCATTGAATTGTAATAACGTATATAAAGACCAAAAACAGAGTGATTTAATAAAAGCTTTGAAACTTTGACAACTAGGCCAGATTAACGATCTGGAGAGCAAACGCCTCTGACACTCTCACTGAACAGAAAGTGACCCTGGTTATAGGTTAAAGTGATTGCACTTGTTATGCAGGTGAATGAGGACCCAAAAGCGACTTGGCGAAAACAGAGTCTTTATTCCAGTAAAGGATAAAAGCAATACTCCTGGACAATCAGAGCAGAAAACAAAACATGAAAAAACTTAAATCCACTCGTAGTGACGAGGACAGACTGGAGACTCGACCATTAACTGCAGGTTGCCTCGGGAAGGCACCGACCGTAGCAGACTCAGACACCTGCTCACACGCAGCATCTGAAGGAGACAAGACACGACAGGGCGAGACAAAGACACAGCACAGCGAACATCATACAAGGATCCGACAAGGACAGAAGTGGAAAACAAGGGGAGAAATAGGGACTCTAATCAGAAGACAAAATAGGGAACAGGTGTGAAAAGACTAAATGAGTGAGTTAGGAGAATGAGGAACAGCTGGGAGCAGGAACGGAACGATAGAGAGAGGAGAGAGAGGGAGGGGGAGAGAGAGGGATAGAAAAAGGGAACGAACCTAATAAGACCAGCAGGGGGAAACGAACAGAAGGGAAAGCATAATGACAAGACAATATATGACAAAACATGACAGCACTAAAGAATATTTCATTGTGTGGACAATAATATATCTTTGGAAAAGTCACATACATATACCAATACTAGTTTCCCAGTGACTACTAGCTGACGAGCATAATAACTAACAGAAGATTAGTTATTAGGTA
>NC_060191.1:75544771-75715632 GCF_021184085.1 Oncorhynchus gorbuscha | reverse complement strand
CCTCGCTCTCTCCTCCGTCTCTGACCCTCGCTCTCTCCTCCGTCTCTGACCCTCGCTCTCTCCTCCGTCTCTGACCCTCGCTCTCTCCTCCGTCTCTGACCCTCGCTCTCTCCCCCGTCTCTGACCCTATGGTGTTCATTTTTATAAAACAAACAGACAAAAAGATAAGAGATCATAACATGACAACAATATGACATGTAGAACACTGTACATCCCAGTGAGCACAATACGTTAATAAGACGTATTGTCAACGTCTGGTGGTCGACAATACGTTAATAAGACGTATTGTCAACGTCTTGTGGTCATAGGGATGTTTGGAAAGAGCACTTTGTTTATTCTAGATTTTTATAGTAGCTATGAAAACAGATTACAATAATGAAACCTGGAGGCGAGGCTACATGATATGTCTCATACCTACTTTTCCAACATGAACTTCCTCAGGCTTTTGAGAAGGAAACTAAATCAAAATATCACATTTATTGTCCTGTTCCTCCATCTATAACATTTTCTATGAATGTTCCATTTACAAAATTAAAATCATTGAGTTTGAAGCTGTCAAAAGTTGTGGGATTTTACAATGTTATAAATTATATTATTATTATTATGAAACAAGTTGAACACAAACACTACAACATCAATAGTTAGATTACAAATAGATCATTACTCTGTGTTTGTCTCACCAGGTCTGGTGTTGAGATCATTCCACACTCTGTGTTCTACTACCCAGGTCTGGTGTTGGAGATCATTCCACACTCTGTGTTCTACTACCCAGGTCTGGTGTTGGAGATCATTCCACACTCTGTGTTCTACTACCCATGTCTGGTGTTGGAGATCATTCTACACTCTGTGTTCTACTACCCAGGTCTGATGTTCTACTACCCAGGTCTGGTGTTGGAGATCATTCCACACTCTGTGTTCTACTACCTAGGTCTAGTGTTGGAGATCATTCCACACTCTGTGTTCTACTCTGTGTTTGGAGATCATTCTACACTCTGTGTTCTACTACCCAGGTCTGGTGTTGGAGATCATTCTACACTCTGTGTTCTACTACCTAGGTCTAGTGTTGGAGATCATTCTACACTCTGTGTTCTACTACCCAGGTCTGGTGTTGGAGATCATTCTACACTCTGTGTTCTACTACTCCAGGTCTGGTGTTGGAGATCATTCCACACTCTGTGTTCTACTACCCAGGTCTGGTGTTGAGATCATTCTACACTCTGTGTTTCTCCTGCATGTATTTCTTGTGTTTTGCCAGGGAGTCTGATCGAATAAAGCTCTTCCACTGATCACAGCTATAAGGCTTCTCTCCTGTGTGTTTCTCTGAGTGTCTTCTCAGAATCGCTTGAGGAAGTAGCTCATTCCACAGTCAGAGCAGTGGTACGGTTTCTCACCCGTGTGGATTCGTTTGTGTGTAGCCAGGGCAGTCCAGGTGGCGAAACTATCCTCACATACATCACAGCTGTAAGGTTTCTCTCCGGTGTGTGTTCTCTTGTGTACAGTCAGGTTTCTGGCAAAGCAAAATGTTTCCCACATTGATCGCAGCTATACGGCTGCTCTCCCTGTGAGTTCTCTGGTACAGTCAGGTGTGCCCACTGAGTGAATCTCTTCCCACATTCATCGCAGCTATAAGGCCTCTCTCCCGTGTGTGTTCTCTGGTGAACTGTCAGGTTTTGTTGCTGCGGCAAGCTTTTCCCACATTGATCGCAACTAAAAGTCCTCTCTGTGTGTAACCTCTGGTGTATAGTCAGTTTGTCTAATCCAGCAAAACTCATGCCACAATCTGAGCAGTGGTATAGTTTCTTCCAGTGTGGGATTCTCTGGTGTGATATCAGTCCGCTGATGTAGTAAAACTCATCCCACAGTCTGAGCAACGGTATGGTTTCTCTACAGTGTACCTTCTCTGGTGTACAGTCAGATCAGCTGTGTGTTCTCTCTGGTGAACTAGATTCAGGTTCCTTGCGGCGTGGGAAAACTCTTCCCACACTGATCTCCTGTATGTGTTCTCTGGTGTGATATCAGTCCACCTGAGGTAGTAAAACTCATTCCACAGTCAGAGCAGTGGTAGGTTTCTCACCCGTGTGTGTTCTCTCGGGTGAATTGTCAGGTTACCTGACTGGAGCAAAACTCTTCCCACATCGATCACAACTGAAAGGTTTTTCTCCTGTGTGTGTTCTCCGATGAGATATCATCTGGCTACGTGTAGTAAAACTCCTTGCACAGTCGGAGCAGCTGTAAGGTTTCTCTCCTGTGTGGGATTCTCTGGTGTATTTTAAGATCTGAAGAAGAGGTGAAAACTCTTCCCACAGTCAGAGCAGCGGTTAGGTTTCTTCCTGGTGGTCTCTGCTGGTGTTTCTTGAGGAGTTCTGATCTGGAGAAACTTGTCTCTGCCTCTTCAGCGTCATGAGGTTGTTGAGCTCCCAGAGGATCCACGATAGTTCAGTCTCTCCTGTGTGAACAACAAAGTTAGACGGTTAAAGGCTGAAATCCACTGTTTATTTGAGGTAAAAGTTGTACAATAATGTACGTCTTTAATGAATGTTTAACCTCACTAGGTGCGTGGGACACTAGCACACGACTAACATCCAGTGAAATTGCAGAATTCAAAAAACAGAAATAGTCATTATAAAAATTCATAAAACATGCAAGTTTAAAGATGAACTTTGTTAATCCAACCACGGTGTCAGATTTCAAAAGGCTTTATGGCGAAAGCCATGTGATAATCTGAGAACAGCGCCCAGCAGACAAATCATTACAAACAGTAACCTGCCAAGTAGAGAAGATACACAAGTCAGAAATAGCAATAAAATGAATCACTTACCTTTGATGATCTTCATATTTGCACTCACAAAACTCCCATTTACTCAATAAATGTTAGTTTGTTCGATAAAGTCTCTTTTTATATCCAAAACCTTATTTTGTTCCTGCGTTTTGTTCATTAATCCACAGGCTCAAAAGCAATCACAACAGCCAGATTAAAAACCCAAATAGTATCCATAAAGTTCATAGAAACATTTCAAACAATGTTAATAATTAATCCTCAGGTTGTTTTTAGTTTTTCACAATGTTTTAAAATTTATTTTACTTTTATTTAACTAGGCAGGTCAGTTAAGAACAAATTAATTGACAGTTAACTGCCTTGTTCAGGGACAGAAAGACCTTGTACCTTGTCAGCTTGGGGATTTGAACTTGCAACCTTCTGGTTACTAGTCCAATGCTCTAACCACTAAGCTACCCTTCCACTGATGTATTCTGAATATTGCAGCGCAAGATCAGGAGTGCTACTCAAGCAAACTCACATTAAGCTTTGTGCCTAGGGGCCTCCGGAGTAGCGCAGTGGTTAAGGGCGCTGCTGCAACACCAGATGTGACTCTGGGTTCGCGCCCAGGCTCTGTCGTAACCGACCGAGAGGTCCGTGGGGCGGCACATACATCGAGAGGTCCGGGTTAGGGTTGGCCGGTAGGGATGTCCTTGTCTCATCGCGCGGGCCGGGGCTAACCAAGTTGATTTGCGATTAACACAAACACTGTGCAGTGAAGAGGAAACAGTGCGGCTTGGTTGGGTTGTGTATCGGAGGACGATGACTTTCAACCTTCGTCTCCCGAGCCGTACGGGAGTTGTGGCGATGAGCTACTAAAAACAACAATTGGATACCACGAAATTGAGAGAAAAGGGGTAAAAAAAAAAATAACATTTAAATTAAAAATTAAAAAAGCTCTGTGACTATTCACTAATTCACCACCGTGGGGGAAAACTCAGGGGAGTTCTCATAGCAAAAATAGTTGCTTATGAGTGCATTTCACACTACTTTTGGATTATAATTGTAAGGCTCGTTTGAATGTCCTGCTTAATATAATGTTTGTGTCGTCGCAAATCAAAAAACACTTCAACCAGTAAAATGCGCTTTGGCTAGCCTAGCATTCCAGCTAACAGCTTTGCTACCAAGCCTAGCATTAGCATCCTAGCTAACAGCTTTGCTACCAGCCTATGTTAATAAATGTTAGCATTCTAGCTAACAGAAGCCTACCAGTCTATGTCAATAAGCGTTAGCATTCTGGCTAACATATTTACTACCAGTCTATGTCAATAAGCGTTAGCATTCTGGCTAACATATTTACTACCAGTCTGTCAATAAGCGTTAGCATTCCAGCTAACAGATTTGCTACCAGCCTAGCATTAGCGCTAACAACTGCAGCATCCCCCCAAAAATATTTTGCAACTATCACAACCAAATATAATTATTGATAATCAATCAATAATCACAACACTATAAGCCTTTAAGAACCTAGCCTCCCTCTTAATAAAACTCACCAAGTCTTGGGTGTTTCTGAATATAGGATATGAGGTTATCCTAGCCTGTCTCTTAATGAAACTCACCAAGTCTTGGAAGCTTGCTCTTTGCTCAGTTTCTTCTTGAATGTCACATGCTGATTTCCACTTTGTCTCAGAGTTAGGAGATGGTTATTCTCATGTTGGATAGTGAATTAATATCTGTCATGTACTGGATACCTTGCATAACATTAACACACGGGTGACCAGTCTAGAACCTTACAGCTCTAATGGGAGACCAGTCTAGAACCTTACAACTCTAATGGGTGACCAGTCTAGAACCTTACAGTTCTAATGGGTGAACAGTCCAGAACCTTACAACTCTAATGGGTGACCAGTCTAGAACCTTACAACTCTAATGGGTGACCAGTCCAGAACCTTACCATCTACAACTCTAATGGGTGACCAGTCCAGAGCCTTACCATCTACAACTCTAATGGGTGACCAGTCCAAAACCTTACAACTCTAATGGGTGACCAGTCCAGAGCCGTACAACTCTAATGGGTGACCAGTCCAGAACCTTACCATCTACAACTCTAATGGGTGACCAGTCCAAAACCTTACAACTCTAATGGGAGACCAGTCCAGAACCTTACCATCTACAACTCTAATGGGTGACCAGTCCAAAACCTTACAACTCTAATGGGTGACCAGTCCAGAGCCGTACAACTCTAATGGGTGACCAGTCCAGAACCTTACAACTCTAATGGGTGACCAGTCCAGAGCCTTACCATCTACAACTCTAATGGGTGACCAGTCCAGAGACCTTACCATCTACAATTCTAATGGGTGACCAGTCTAGAACCTTACCATCTACAACTAATGGGTGTCCAGTCCAGAGCCTTACCATCTACAACTCTAATGGGTGACCAGTCCAGAACCTTACCATCTACAACTCTAATGGGAGACCAGTCTAGAACCTTACAACTCTAATGGGTGACCAGTCCAGAACCTTACCATCTACAACTCTAATGGGTGACCAGTCTAGAACCTTACAACTCTAATGGGTGACCAGTCCAGAGCGTTACCATCTACAACTCTAATGGGTGACCCGTCCAGAGCCTTAGAACTCTAATGAGTGATCAGTCTAGAACCTAACAACTCTAATGGGTGACCAGTCCAGAACCTTACAACTACAACTCTAATGGGTGACCAGTCCAGAACCTTACCATCTACAACTCTAATGGGTGACCAGTCCAGAGCCTTACAACTCTCATGGGTGACCAGTCTAGAACCTTACAACTCTAATGGGTGACCAGTCCAGAGCCTTACCATCTACAACTCTAATGGGTGACCAATCCAGAGCCTTACCACTCTAATGGGTGACCAGTCCAGAACCTTACAACTCTAATGGGTGACCAGTCCAGAGCCTTACAACTCTAATGGGAGACCAGTCCAGAGCCTTACCATCTACAACTCTAATGGGTGACCAGTCCAGAGCCTTACCATCTACAACTCTAATGGGTGACCAGTCCAGAGTCTTACAACTCTAATGGGTGACCAGTCCAGAGCCTTATCATCTACAACTCTAATGGGTGACCAGTCCAGAGCCTTACCATCTACAACTCTAATGGGTGACCAGTCTAGAACCTTACCATCTACAACTCTAATGGGTGACCAGTCCAGAGCCTTACCATCTACAACTCTAATGGGTGACCAGTCCCGAACCTTACAACTCTAATGGGTGACCAGTCCAGAGCCTTACAACTCTAATGGGTGACCAGTCCAGAACCTTACCATCTACAACTCTAATGGGTGACCGGTCCAGAGCCTTACCATCTACAACTAATGGGTGACCAGTCCAGAACCTTACAACTACAACTCTAATGGGTGACCAGTCCAGAGCCTTACAACTACAACTCTAATGGGTGACCAGTCCAGAACCTTACCATCTACAAGTCTATTGGGTGACCAGTCCAGAACCTTACCATCTACAACTAAAATGGGTGACCAGTCCAGAGCCTTACAACTCTAATGGGTGACCAGTCCAGAGCCTTATACAACTCTAATGGGTGACCAGTCCAGAGCCTTACAACTCTAATGGGTGACCAGTCCAGAGCCTTACAACTCTAATGGGTGAATCAAATCAAATCAAATTTATTTATATAGCCCTTCGTACATCAGCTGATATCTCAAAGTGCTGTACAGAAACCCAGCCTAAAACCCCAAACAGCAAACAATGCAGGTGTAAAAGCACGGTGGCTAGGAAAAACTCCCTAGAAAGGCCAAAACCTAGGAAGAAACCTAGAGAGGAACCGGGCTATGTGGGGTGGCCAGTCCTCTTCTGGCTGTGCCGGGTAGAGATTATAACAGAACATGACCAAGATGTTCAAATGTTCATAAATGACCAGCATGCTCAAATAATAATAAGGCAGAACAGTTGAAACTGGAGCAGCAGCACAGTCAGGTGGACTGGGGACAGCAAGGAGCCATCATGTCAGGTAGTCCTGGGGCACGGTCCTAGGGCTCAGGTCCTCCGAGAGAGAGAAAGAAAGAGAGAATTAGAGAGAGCATATGTGGGGTGGCCAGTCCTCTTCTGGCTGTGCCGGGTGGAGATTATAACAGAACGTGGCCAAGACGTGAACAGTCCAGAGCCTTACCATCTACAACTCTAATGGGTGACCAGTCCAGAGCCTTACCATCTACAACTCTAATGGGTGACCAGTCCAGAGTCTTACAACTCTAATGGGATACCAGTCCAGAGCCTTACCATCTACAACTCTAATGGGTGACCAGTCCAGAGCCTTACCATCTACAACTCTAATGGGTGACCAGTCCAGAGCATTACCATCTACAACTCTAATGGGTGACCAGTCCAGAGCCTTACCATCTACAACTCTAATGGGTGACCAGTCCAGAGCCTTACCATCTACAACTCTAATGGGTGACCAGTCCAGAGCCTTACAACTCTAATGGGTGACCAGTCCAGAGCCTTACCATCTACAACTCTAATGGGTGACCAGTCCAGAGCCTTACCATCTACAACTCTAATGGGAGACCAGTCCAGAGTCTTACCATCTACAACTCTAATGGGTGACCAGTCTCTCTCTTTTCCATTCAGACAGCAGTGAATCTCATACCATTACCAAGTTCTGCTGCTCCAGGAGCCTCTCTGGTAATGGTATGGCTTCCCTAAAACCCTATTCCAGGGTCTGGACCAGTCCAGGAGCCTATCTGGTAATGGTATGGCTTCTAAAACCCTATTCAGGGTCTAGACCAGTCCAGGAGCCCTCTCTGGTAATGGTATGGCTTCCTAAAACCCATTCCAGGGTCTAGACCAGTAGCCTCTCTGGTAATGGTATGGCTTCCCAACACCCTATTCAGGGCTAGACCAGTCCAGGAGCCTCTCTGGTAATGGTATGGCTTCCCAACACCCTATTCCAGGGTCTAGACCAGTCCATGAGCCTCTCTGGTAATGGTATTGCTTCCCAACACCCTATTCCTGAGACTAGACCAGTCCAGGAGCCTCTCTGGTAATGGTATGGCTTCCCAACACCCTATTCCAGGGTCTAGACCAGTCCAGGAGCCTCTCTGGTAATGGTATGGCTTCCCAACACCCTATTCAGGGTCTAGACCAGTCCAGGAGCCTCTCTGGTAATGGTATGGCTTCCCAACACCCTATTCCAGGGTCTAGACCAGTCCAGGAGCCTCTCTGGTAATGGTATGGCTTCCCAACACCCTATTCCAGGGTCTAGACCAGTCCAGGAGCCTCTCTGGTAATGGTATGGCTTCCCAATGCCCTATTCCAGGGTCTAGACCAGTCCAGGAGCCTCTCTGGTAATGGTATGGCTTCCCAACACCATATTCCAGGGTCTAGACCAGTCCAGGAGCCTCTCTGGTAATGGTATGGCTTCCCAACACCCTATTCCTGGGTCTAGACCAGTCCAGGAGCCTCTCTGGTAATGGTATGGCTTCCCAACACCCTATTCCTGGGTCTAGACCAGTCCAGGAGCCTCTCTGGTAATGGTATTGCTTCCCAACACCCTATTCCAGGGTCTAGACCAGTCCAGGAGCCTCTCTGGTAATGGTATGGCTTCCCAACACCCTATTCCAGGGTCTAGATCAGTCCAGGAGCCTCTCTGGTAATGGTATGGCTTCCCAACACCCTATTCCAGGGTCTAGACCAGTCCAGGAGCCTCTCTGGTAATGGTATGGCTTCCCAACACCCTATTCCTGGGTCTAGACCAGTCCAGGAGCCTCTCTGGTAATGGTATGGCTTCCTAACACCCTATTCCTGGGTCTAGACCAGTCCAGGAGCCTCTCTGGTAATGGTATGGCTTCCCAACACCCTATTCCTGGGTCTAGACCAGTCCAGGAGCCTCTCTGGTAAATGTATGGCTTCCCAACACCCTATGCCAGGGTCTATGTAAACAGCTGCCAACAAGGTCTCTCAGTTGCCCCGCTGGTTCTAAGAAGAGAGACGTTGTTGGCAACTGTTTACATGGACCCAGGGTATTGGGAATCCAAAGAGGCTCCTAGCTTTGCCTACTAATTGCGTACTAATTGGTTGATGATGTCATTGGAAACACCTTAATCTTCATCTGTCTTTTTTACTACAAAACAAAGAAACTCACCATTTTCACAAACTATTTATAAACACAAACTACAGTTGAAGTGGAAACGTTTACATACACCTTAGCCAAATACATTTAAACTCAGTTTTTCACAATTCCTGACATTTAATCCTAGTAAAAAAATCCCTGTCTTAGGCCAGTTAGGATCACCACTTTATTTTAAGAATAATAGTAGAAAGAATGATTTCAGCTTTTATTTATTTTATCAGATTCCCAGTGGGTCAGAAATTTCTCATACACTCAATTAGTATTTGGTAGCATTGCCTTTTAAATTGTTTAACTTGGGTCAAATGTTTCGGGTAGCCTTCAAAAAGCTTCCCACAATAAGTTGGGTGAATTTTGGCCCATTCCTCCTGACAGAGCTGGTGTAACTGAGTCAGGTTTGTAGGCCTCCTTGCTCGCACACGCTTTTTCAGTTCTGCCTACACATTTTCTATATGATTGAGGTCAGGGCTTTGTGATGGACACTCCAATACCTTGACTTCATTGTCCTGAAGGTAATCATTTAAGATAACTAGACAACGAACAAATAGGAACTTCAAAAGGAGTAAAAGGGGCTGTTCCACCCAACCTGTAGCTGCTGCTGATTGGTCAAACACATTATGCCCAAAGGGGCTGTTCCACCCAACCTGTAGCTGCTGCTGATTGGTCAAACACATTTTGCCCAAAGGGGCTGTTCCCCATAGCTTTATAGAACGTCCCTGGCACGGGCTAGGTTAAGGTTAGGGGAATATGAACCTGGCACTAATCCTAGTCTAGTCTCTGTTAGTGTACACTGCTTTTAATCCTAGTCTAGTCTCTGTTAGTGTACACTGCTTTTAATCCTAGTCTAGTCTCTGTTAGTGTACACTGATTGTAATCCTAGTCTAGTCTCTGTTAGTGTACACTGCTTTTAATCCTAGTCTAGTCTCTGTTAGTGTACACTGATTGTAATCCTAGTCTAGTCTCTGTTAGTGTACACTGCTTTTAATCCTAGTCTAGTCTCTGTTAGTGTACACTGCTTTTAATCCTAGTCTAGTCTCTGTTAGTGTACACTGATTGTAATCCTAGTCTAGTCTCTGTTAGTGTACACTGCTTTTAATCCTAGTCTAGTCTCTGTTAGTGTACACTGATTGTAATCCTAGTCTAGTCTCTGTTAGTGTACACTGATTGTAATCCTAGTCTAGTCTCTGTTAGTGTACACTGCTTTTAATCCTAGTCTAGTCTCTGTTAGTGTACACTGATTGTAATCCTAGTCTAGTCTCTGTTAGTGTACACTGATTGTAATCCTAGTCTAGTCTCTGTTAGTGTACACTGTCTCTGTTTTAATCCTAGTCTAGTCTCTGTTAGTGTACACTGATTGTAATCCTAGTCTAGTCTCTGTTAGTGTACACTGCTTTTAATCCTAGTCTAGTCTCTGTTAGTGTACACTGCTTTTAATCCTAGTCTAGTCTCTGTTAGTGTACACTGCTTTTAATCCTAGTCTAGTCTCTGTTAGTGTACACTGCTTTTAATCCTAGTCTAGTCTCTGTTAGTGTACACTGCTTTTAATCCTAGTCTAGTCTCTGTTAGTGTACACTGCTTTTAATCCTAGTCTAGTCTCTGTTAGTGTACACTGCTTGTAATCTGTGGCAAAAGGCAAAAAATATCAGACCCCTCCCTCATTGGCCGGTCCAGTTCCAGGGCCAGCTGGTGACCAGCAGAGGGAGCCAAAGGCATGTGAAATACAAGTACCGGGAATTAAACAAGAACCAACCTATAGGAAGACTGAAGAGGCGTGTTACCAAGACGACGCCCCAACGGAAGAATACCTATGGGCATCAGTGCTAGAGGACCTAACTTTGGACTAAGTGCTACTTAATACGTAATGCAATGGCACTCTGTGTTGAGATGATGTTCGGGAGTAGCATCTTTCCCCCAAACTGAGTGTCTAGAAGAGTAATGTAATGGCACACTGTTAAGATAGATTCTACTCCTGAACATCTTTCCCCAAACTGAGTGTCTAGAAGAGGTATAAAATGAGGATAGATCAGTGCCAAGACATGATCCTCAACCCATATGATTTGAATATCATAGAGAATCATCAGACCAGGTAAATAACAAGACATGATCCTCTACCCATATGAATTTGGACGTCATAGAGAATCATCAGACCAGGTAAATTACTTTTACTATACTCTGTTTGTATTGACTACTTTGATCTCAAGGCGCGAGCAAAACTATAGACTGGTATTTCTTAAAGAAATGTGTTGTGCTACGCATCTTGATAAAACAAGAGTGAGTGAACAACAATGCGCAGGTGAGGGAGAACGTCACCCCTCAACAATGCGAGGTGAGGAGAACTTCGCCCTCAATGCGAGGTGAGGAGAAGCCCCTCAACAATGCGAGGTGAGGAGTTCGCCCCCATCTTCGAGGTGAGGAGAAGTTCGCCCCTCAACAATGCGAGGTGAGGAAAAGCCTCAAGGAATAGTGAGGAGAAGCCCCTCAATGCGAGGTGAGGAGCCAAAAGCCCAGGAATAGTTCAAGCAATGCGAGGTGAGGAGTAGCCCTCAACAATGCCCAGGAATAGTTCAAACAATCGAGGTGCTCAACAATGCGAGAGAAAGTTAGCCCCCAAAAGCCCAGGAATATCCGCCCCTCAACAAGGAGTTCGAGGTGAGGAGAACTTCGCCCCTCAACGTAGTAGCCAAAAGCCCAGGAATAGTTCAACAATGCGAGGTGAGGAGTAGCCCCTCAAAAGCCCAGGAGGAGTTCAACCTCGATTGGTGAGGAGAACTTCCCCCCTCAACAATGCCAAAAGCCCAGGAATAGTTCAAACAATGCGTAGTCAACAATGCGAGGTGAAAAGCCTCAACAATAGTTCAAGCCTCGTCCATCTTTGGTGTGTCAGTAAAAAGTTCGGCAAGAATGAAAAGCCCAGAAATAGTTAAAGCCTCAAGGAGTCGATAAGAAGGAATCAATATCTAAACAGTAGAGTAAAAACCATAGGAAATTCAGACTAAACAAGAAGATTATAGTAGTATAAACACAGAAGGCTGCAAAAATATTACTACTCTTATAGAGACCAGTTTCAGGAAGGACCAAGGGAATAGAGCTTCAAGGTAAATATATGGGTGTTTGCTTTGTTTTAAAGAAGTTTTAGAAGTGCAAAATATTTAAGCAAATTATATTTGCAATATTATCTGGGAAACATAGCATTAAAGCATTAAGGAATGATTGAGCATTATTGATGTATTAGGAAACTATAGAACTGTAGAATTGACAAGGTTAGGGAGTATAGGAAGAGTGAAAAAACTTAAATCCACTCGTTTATATAAAAGCTTTGAAAACATAGCCAGATTAACGATCTGGAGAGCAAACGCCTCTGACACTCTCACTGAACAGAAAGTGACCCTGGTTATAGGTTAAACATATGCAGGTGAATGAGGACCCAAAAAGCGATTGGCGAAAACAGACTATTCCAGTAGCAATGACCAGAAATAATAACTAACAGAAGATTAGTTATTAGGTATTGATATATCACACGCAGCAGAAGACAAGGTTAGGGGAGACAAAGACACAGCACAAAGTCATACAAGGATAAACAGAAGTGGAAAACAAGGGGAGAAATAGGGACCCTAATCAGAAGACAAAATACTGTTATTAGGTGTTGAATGATATGGGAGCAGGAAGAAGACAAGGTTAGGGGGAGTATAGGAAGAGTCTATAAACATGGCCCCATACTAGACTACTGTTATTAGGTGTTGATATATAAGACAAAAGAAGACAAGGTTAGGGAGTATAGGAAGAGTCTATAAACATGGCCCCATACTAGACTACTGTTATTAGGTGTTGATATATAAGAGAAGACAAGGTTAGGGAGTATAGGAAGAGTCTATAAACATGGCCCCATACTAGACTACTGTTATTAGGTGTTGATATATAGAGAAGACAAGGTTAGGGAGTATAGGAAGAGTCTATAAACATGGCCCCATACTAGACTACTGTTATTAGGTGTTGATATATAAGAGAAGACAAGGTTAGGGAGTATAGGAAGAGTCTATAAACATGGCCCCATACTAGACTACTGTTATTAGGTGTTGATATATAAGAGAAGACAAGGTTAGGGAGTATAGGAAGAGTCTATAAACATGGCCCCATACTAGACTACTGTTATTAGGTGTTGATATATAAGAGAAGACAAGGTTAGGGAGTATAGGAAGAGTCTATAAACATGGCCCCATACTAGACTACTGTTATTAGGTGTTGATATATAAGAGAAGACAAGGTTAGGGAGTATAGGAAGAGTCTATAAACATGGCCCCATACTAGACTACTGTTATTAGGTGTTGATATATAAGAGAAGACAAGGTTAGGGAGTATAGGAAGAGTCTATAAACATGGCCCCATACTAGACTACTGTTATTAGGTGTTGATATATAAGAAGACAAGGTTAGGGAGTATAGGAAGAGTCTATAAACATGGCCCCATACTAGACTACTGTTATTAGGTGTTGATATATAAGAGAAGACAAGGTTAGGGAGTATAGGAAGAGTCTATAAACATGGCCCCATACTAGACTACTGTTATTAGGTGTTGATATATAAGAGAAGACAAGGTTAGGGAGTATAGGAAGAGTCTATAAACATGGCCCCATACTAGACTACTGTTATTAGGTGTTGATATATAAGAGAAGACAAGGTTAGGGAGTATAGGAAGAGTCTATAAACATGGCCCCATACTAGACTACTGTTATTAGGTGTTGATATATAAGAGAAGACAAGGTTAGGGAGTATAGGAAGAGTCTATAAACATGGCCCCATACTAGACTACTGTTATTAGGTGTTGATATATAAGAGAAGACAAGGTTAGGGAGTATAGGAAGAGTCTATAAACATGGCCCCATACTAGACTACTGTTATTAGGTGTTGATATATAAGAGAAGACATGGCCAAGGTTAGGGAGTATAGGAAGAGTCTATAAACATGGCCCCATACTAGACTACTGTTATTAGGTGTTGATATATAAGAGAAGACAAGGTTAGGGAGTATAGGAAGAGTCTATAAACATGGCCCCATACTAGACTACTGTTATTAGGTGTTGATATATAAGAGAAGACAAGGTTAGGGAGTATAGGAAGAGTCTATAAACATGGCCCCATACTAGACTACTGTTATTAGGTGTTGATATATAAGAGAAGACAAGGTTAGGGAGTATAGGAAGAGTCTATAAACATGGCCCCATACTAGACTACTGTTATTAGGTGTTGATATATAAGAGAAGACAAGGTTAGGGAGTATAGGAAGAGTCTATAAACATGGCCCCATACTAGACTACTGTTATTAGGTGTTGATATATAAGAGAAGACAAGGTTAGGGAGTATAGGAAGAGTCTATAAACATGGCCCCATACTAGACTACTGTTATTAGGTGTTGATATATAAGAGAAGACAAGGTTAGGGAGTATAGGAAGAGTCTATAAACATGGCCCCATACTAGACTACTGTTATTAGGTGTTGATATATAAGAGAAGAAGACCCAAGGTTAGGAGTATAGGAAGAGTCTATAAACATGGCCCCATACTAGACTACTGTTATTAGGTGTTGATATATAAGAGTATAGGAAGACAAGGTTAGGGAGTATAGGAAGAGTCTATAAACATGGCCCCATACTAGACTACTGTTATTAGGTGTTGATATATAAGAGAAGACAAGGTTAGGGAGTATAGGAAGAGTCTATAAACATGGCCCCATACTAGACTACTGTTATTAGGTGTTGATATATAAGAGAAGACAAGGTTAGGGAGTATAGGAAGAGTCTATAAACATGGCCCCATACTAGACTACTGTTATTAGGTGTTGATATATAAGAGAAGACAAGGTTAGGGAGTATAGGAAGAGTCTATAAACATGGCCCCATACTAGACTACTGTTATTAGGTGTTGATATATAAGAGAAGACAAGGTTAGGGAGTATAGGAAGAGTCTATAAACATGGCCCCATACTAGACTACTGTTATTAGGTGTTGATATATAAGAGAAGACAAGGTTAGGGAGTATAGGAAGAGTCTATAAACATGGCCCCATACTAGACTACTGTTATTAGGTGTTGATATATAAGAGAAGACAAGGTTAGGGAGTATAGGAAGAGTCTATAAACATGGCCCCATACTAGACTACTGTTATTAGGTGTTGATATATAAGAGAAGACAAGGTTAGGGAGTATAGGAAGAGTCTATAAACATGGCCCCATACTAGACTACTGTTATTAGGTGTTGATATATAAGAGAAGACAAGGTTAGGGAGTATAGGAAGAGTCTATAAACATGGCCCCATACTAGACTACTGTTATTAGGTGTTGATATATAAGAGAAGACAAGGTTAGGGAGTATAGGAAGAGTCTATAAACATGGCCCCATACTAGACTACTGTTATTAGGTGTTGATATATAAGAGAAGACAAGGTTGTATAGGAAGAGTCTATAAACATGGCCCCATACTAGACTACTGTTATTAGGTGTTGATATATAAGAGAAGACAAGGTTAGGGAGTATAGGAAGAGTCTATAAACATGGCCCCATACTAGACTACTGTTATTAGGTGTTGATATATAAGAGAAGACAAGGTTAGGGAGTATAGGAAGAGTCTATAAACATGGCCCCATACTAGACTACTGTTATTAGGTGTTGATATATAAGAGAAGACAAGGTTAGGGAGTATAGGAAGAGTCTATAAACATGGCCCCATACTAGACTACTGTTATTAGGTGTTGATATATAAAGAGAAGACAAGGTTAGGGAGTATAGGAAGAGTCTATAAACATGGCCCCATACTAGACTACTGTTATTAGGTGTTGATATATAAAGAGAAGACAAGGTTAGGGAGTATAGGAAGAGTCTATAAACATGGCCCCATACTAGACTACTGTTATTAGGTGTTGATATATAAGAGAAAGACAAGGTTAGGGAGTATAGGAAGAGTCTATAAACATGGCCCCATACTAGACTACTGTTATTAGGTGTTGATATATAAGAGAAGACAAGGTTAGGGAGTATAGGAAGAGTCTATAAACATGGCCCCATACTAGACTACTGTTATTAGGTGTTGATATATAAGAGAAGACAAGGTTAGGGAGTATAGGAAGAGTCTATAAACATGGCCCCATACTAGACTACTGTTATTAGGTGTTGATATATAAGAGAAGAAGACAAGGTTAGGGAGTATAGGAAGAGTCTATAAACATGGCCCCATACTAGACTACTGTTATTAGGTGTTGATATATAAGAGAAGACAAGGTTAGGGAGTATAGGAAGAGTCTATAAACATGGCCCCATACTAGACTACTGTTATTAGGTGTTGATATATAAGAAGAAGACAAGGTTAGGGAGTATAGGAAGAGTCTATAAACATGGCCCCATACTAGACTACTGTTATTAGGTGTTGATATATAAGAGAAGACAAGGTTAGGGAGTATAGGAAGAGTCTATAAACATGGCCCCATACTAGACTACTGTTATTAGGTGTTGATATATAAGAGAAGACAAGGTTAGGGAGTATAGGAAGAGTCTATAAACATGGCCCCATACTAGACTACTGTTATTAGGTATTGATATATAAGAGAAGACAAGGTTAGGGAGTATAGGAAGAGTCTATAAACATGGCCCCATACTAGACTACTGTTATTAGGTGTTGATATATAAGAGAAGACAAGGTTAGGGAGTATAGGAAGAGTCTATAAACATGGCCCCATACTAGACTACTGTTATTAGGTGTTGATATATAAGAGAAGACAAGGTTAGGGAGTATAGGAAGAGTCTATAAACATGGCCCCATACTAGACTACTGTTATTAGGTATTGATATATAAGAGAAGACAAGGTTAGGGAGTATAGGAAGAGTCTATAAACATGGCCCCATACTAGACTACTGTTATTAGGTATTGATATATAAGAGAAGACAAGGTTAGGGAGTATAGGAAGAGTCTATAAACATGGCCCCATACTAGACTACTGTTATTAGGTGTTGATATATAAGAGAAGACAAGGTTAGGGAGTATAGGAAGAGTCTATAAACATGGCCCCATACTAGACTACTGTTATTAGGTGTTGATATATAAGAGAAGACAAGGTTAGGGAGTATAGGAAGAGTCTATAAACATGGCCCCATACTAGACTACTGTTATTAGGTGTTGATATATAAGAGAAGACAAGGTTAGGGAGTATAGGAAGAGTCTATAAACATGGCCCCATACTAGACTACTGTTATTAGGTGTTGATATATAAGAGAAGACAAGGTTAGGGAGTATAGGAAGAGTCTATAAACATGGCCCCATACTAGACTACTGTTATTAGGTGTTGATATATAAGAGAAGACAAGGTTAGGGAGTATAGGAAGAGTCTATAAACATGGCCCCATACTAGACTACTGTTATTAGGTGTTGATATATAAGAGAAGACAAGGTTAGGGAGTATAGGAAGAGTCTATAAACATGGCCCCATACTAGACTACTGTTATTAGGTGTTGATATATAAGAAGAGACAAGGTTAGGGAGTATAGGAAGAGTCTATAAACATGGCCCCATACTAGACTACTGTTATTAGGTGTTGATATATAAGAGAAGACAAGGTTAGGGAGTATAGGAAGAGTCTATAAACATGGCCCCATACTAGACTACTGTTATTAGGTGTTGATATATAAGAGAAGACAAGGTTAGGGAGTATAGGAAGAGTCTATAAACATGGCCCCATACTAGACTACTGTTATTAGGTGTTGATATATAAGAGAAGACAAGGTTAGGGAGTATAGGAAGAGTCTATAAACATGGCCCCATACTAGACTACTGTTATTAGGTATTGATATATAAGAGAAGACAAGGTTAGGGAGTATAGGAAGAGTCTATAAACATGGCCCCATACTAGACTACTGTTATTAGGTGTTGATATATAAGAGAAGACAAGGTTAGGGAGTATAGGAAGAGTCTATAAACATGGCCCCATACTAGACTACTGTTATTAGGTGTTGATATATAAGAGAAGACAAGGTTAGGGAGTATAGGAAGAGTCTATAAACATAAAGTAATAAAGTCCTCATCTATCCAAGGCCTCATACTAGACCGGGAAAATAAGGGAGTGACAACGTGAATGAAGGAACAAACCCAACTCACGCCAAGGGCCATTACGAATACATAGAAGGGTTGGTGGGGCCGCACGGCAAGGCCCCTGTTACACCGAAGTGACAAAAATCCTACAGTACTCTGCCTAGCCAGGGGGCGGGATAGAGGCTTTTGCTGCAGGCGACGGGCAAAAGTCAGCACCGTGACACTTAAAAAGTTTTGGTTTATTTTCTGTTTTCTGTTTTGGAGTTCCCCTATCCAGTAGGGGCGGCAATACACCGTTTCCGGTGTATTCAGCCCTAAAGCACCACCAAAGAAGAGTTTCCTTGGCAGTTGCAGAGGTATTTGGGTGTGTGAGACTTGACATCAGAAGAATTACAGGGTGTGTCCTATCCTTTCAGATTTTTTATATGTTTTAACTAGGAAAGTCAGTTAAGAAAAAAATCATATTTACAATGACGGCATACAACAACTAAACCTAAGCGACACTGTGCCAATTGTGGGCCACCCAATCATAGCCAGTTAGTGATAGAGCCTGGATTTGAACCTGTTGTGAAATCTCAAGCACTGAGATACAGTGTCTTAGACCAGTGCCACTTGAGAGACCAATTAGGACTAGGGTTGGCCTGAGGTAGGACTTAATAGATTAAAATAGTGGAATAGAGTATTTTTTTATTTATTTTAGAATTTATTTTGTGAGTATTGTGTTAGGGTATTTGTTTATTTATTTATTTTTTCAAGCAAAGTATAAAGGAGTTGTACTCCAGTCTAGTAGGTGGCGGTAATTCAACATTTATTGGATGCCAACCACCGTTAAACCTCAACGAAGAAGAAGAAGAAGGAGTGTTTCCGTCAAGATGGCTGTCGGTGCCTTCCCCATCGCCAAGCTCCTCTACCTCGGTGTACGGCAGCTCAGCAAGCCCGTAGCCAACAAGCTCAAGGCCGGGGCTCTCCGGAGCGAGTTCTTCAAGACATATGTTTGTCTTCCACCGGGACAGAGTAAGTCATTTAGTTTCATTGAAGCGACGGACTGAGTGGTTCTGTTAAACGGGAGGTTGGGGAGAGTCGAAGGACGGGAGGGTCGTGTAATAGTTAACCAATAGAATTCACCTGTCACTGCCGCTCGGCCAATAGTTTACATGGGAATGATCGTGAAGAACGCCCATTTGTGACTTTTGGTGATTGAAATAGAAATGGTCCAATGATACAGTAGGTACGTCAAGTCAGGAGGATTATCCAGCGAATCATGTAGCCAATTGGAGCGCGGTTAAAATTAATGAGTGCAGGACTCTTTCGTTTGTCATTGAGGTTGTCTGTAGGAAATTATTTTATTTATTTATTTTTTCCATCATTACGAATGAACTGTACATTTTGTTTTACATTACATTGACCTCCAAGCAGTAGTATTACACTATTAGCTATGTCACTATAGATTAAAAGATTCAGATCAATTTAGCATTTTTTTTTGTCGGCCCCACCTCCTCCTTCTGTGGGGTTATTGGCAGTTGGCATCCAACGTTATAGTGCATTATCGCCACCTACTGTACTGGAGCGCCCCTGCATCCCACCTGTGTACTGGAGGAGGCCTAGCATTAACCAATATAAAGAGGGGTTCCTACAGAGACAGGAATGCCCTGAATTGAGGGCTGCAGTTGCACCCTGCTATTCTGGATGAGCTGTGTTTACAACCTCTGTTATTGTCTCTGTGAAGTTTGAGTTTACCTAGTGAACTCCTCTTGTCACTGCATCACAGATAGAACAAGGAGCCAGATGTTTCACTGATTTTTGTATCAATCTGAAGCATCCGGTTGGAATTTCCACTTTCCACACCAAATATGTCGAGGAGAAGGAAGCCCAGTGGGAGAGCATGGAGTGAGATGGAACTGGGCTGGCATTCTTCTTCACGTTGAAGAAAAGCTCTTCAATTTTTCTGTTACGAACAAAGTGCACAAAGTTTTGTAGACGTGACCTTTTGCCAAAAGTTTAAATGCCGTTTTTCACATGGTGTGCAAGGGCGACTTCAAATCAAATTGTATTTGTCACATACACATGGTTAGCAGATGTTAATGCGAGTGTAGCGAAATGCTTGTGCTTCTAGTTCCGACAATGCAGTGATAACCAACAAGTAATCCAGCTAACAATTCCAAAACTACTGTCTTATACACAGAGTAAGGGGATAAAGAATATGTACATAAAGATATATGAATGAGTGATGGTACAGGGCAGCATAGGCAAGATACAGTAGATGGTATAGAGTACAGTATATACATATGAGATGAGTATGTAAACAAAGTGGCATAGTTAAAGTGGCTAGTGATACATGTATTACATAAAGATGCAAATATGAGTTATTACACACGCGAACGACAGAGAAGTAAATGGATACATGCTAGAAAGCACCAATAGGATCTCATTAGGTTGTTATACACACTATGCTTCATTTACTCACATTGAAAACACAGATGTACTATCTTGGTTTAGCTATAAATATCTTTGGCGGCGTTGTGTTCTTACAACTGTATAGTTGATACATGGGCTGGCCAGACCATAATGCTGGGATACCAGCGACTGATCACCTGTTGTTGGCAGGGGGTAGTTAGCCTAAGAATGGACTCAAGGAGCTCAATGTAATTCCATATAGTCCAAGGACCTTAGATGTTCTGTCTTAGAAGTGAATTGGCTCTCTGGCAGCCCTTATAGTCCAAGGACCTTAGATGTTCTGTCTTAGAAGTGAATTGGCTCTCTGGCAGCCCTTATAGTCCAAGGACCTTAGATGTTCTGTCTTAGAAGTGAATTGGCTCTCTGGCAGCCCTTATAGTCCAAGGACCTTAGATGTTCTGTCTTAGAAGTGAATTTGCTCTCTGGCAGCCCAAACAGTCAAATACTCCCGTCTGAATCGATTCTCAATTGTGGTACGTTTCTAGAAATAAACCTCTCCTACTTCCATATCACGTTAGTTGCCGTCAACAGTATTTTTCAGTAGCTAGGTTTCTATCCAAATGGCGACCAATTTTATTTTTCTTCTTCTTGTGAATATTCTAAAATCTGCATTAAGAAAATATGCCAATTGTTCCCACCAGTGGTGTATTTGCACCAAACTGACTTGTAGTTTTTCACTTAAGTTTTCATGTCCTGAATCCAAATCTCTAAAGTTCAGTGTTTCTCCATTGCACTTTAAACTCTACTGTTTTGTCGGGAAAAACTGTTGTGTTTAAATAGCAAATGTGCCTCCTCTGGTCTTGGCTTGTGGTCTCCAGCCCAACAGCTCACAGATACAGTACTGGTAGGCTAGTCTACATGATGATGATGATGATGATGATTATTATGGGTAAGAGAGGGCTGGCTCTATACAGGGCTGGCTCTATACAGGGCTGGCTCTATACAGGGCTGGCTCTATACAGGGCTGGTTCTATACAGGGCTGGTTCTATACAGGGCTGGTTCTATACAGGGCTAGTTCTATACAGGGCTGGTTCTATACAGGGCTGGGGAGGGCTGGTTCTATACAGGGCTGGTTCTATACAGGGCTGGGGAGGGCTGGTTCTATACAGGGCTGGTTCTATACAGGGCTGGTTCTATACAGGGCTGGGGAGGGCTGGTTCTAGACAGGGCTGGTTCTAGACAGGGCTGGTTCTAGACAGGGCTGGTTCTAGACAGGGCTGGTTCTATACAGGGCTGGTTCTAGACAGGGCTGGTCGGCTAGTCTACATGAAGATGATGATTATTATGGGTAAGAGAGGGCTGGTTCTAGACAGGGCTGGTCGGCTAGTCTACATGATGATGATTATTATTATGGGTAAGAGAGGGCTGGTTCTATACAGGGCTGGTTCTATACAGGGCTGGTTCTAGACAGGGCTGGTTCTAGACAGGGCTGGTTCTATACAGGGCTGGTTCTAGACAGGGCTGGTTCTAGACAGGGCTGGTTCTAGACAGGGCTGGTTCTAGACAGCTGGTACTAGACATGAAGAGATGATTATTATGGTTATTCTAGGGCTGGTTCTACAGGGCTGGTTCTAGACAGGGCTGGTCGGCTAGTCTACATGATGATGATGATTATTATGGGTAAGAGAGGGCTGGTTCTAGACAGGGCTGGTTCTATACAGGGCTGGTTCTAGACAGGGCTGGTTCTAGACAGGGCTGGTTCTATACAGGGCTGGTTCTAGACAGTGCTGGTTGGCTAGTCTACATGACGATGATGATTATTATGGGTAAGAGAGGGCTGGTTCTAGACAGGGCTGGTCGGCTAGTCTACATGAATATGATGATTATTATGGGTAAGAGAGGGCTGGTTCTAGACAGTGCTGGTCGGCTAGTCTACATGAAGATGATGATTATTATGGGTAAGAGAGGGCTGGTTCTAGACAGGGCTGGTCGGCTAGTCTACATGACGATGATGATTATTATGGGTAAGAGAGGGCTGGTTCTAGACAGGGCTGGTTCTAGACAGGTCTGGTTCTAGACAGGGCTGGTAGGCTAGTCTACATGAAGATGATGATTATTATGGGTAAGAGAGGGCTGATTCTAGACAGGGCTGGTCGGCTAGTCTACATGAATATGATGATTATTATGGGTAAGAGAGGGCTGGTTCTAGACAGGGCTGGTCGGCTAGTCTACATGAAGATGATGATTATTATGGGTAAGAGAGGGCTGGTTCTAGACAGGGCTGGTAGGCTAGTCTACATGACGATGATGATTATTATGGGTAAGAGAGGGCTGGTTCTAGACAGGGCTGGTTCTAGACAGGGCTGGTCGGCTAGTCTACATGACGATGATGATTATTATGGGTAAGAGAGGGCTGGCTCTAGACAGGGCTGGTTCTAGACAGGGCTGGTCGGCTAGTCTACATGACGATGATGATTATTATGGGTTAGAGAGGGCTGGCTCTAGACAGGGCTGGTTCTAGACAGGGCTGGTCCGCTAGTCTACATGACGATGATTATTATGGGTAAGAGAGGGCTGGCTCTAGACAGGGCTGGCTCTAGACAGGGCTGGTCGGCTAGTCTACATGACGATGATGATTATTATGGGTAAGAGAGGGCTGGTTCTAGACAGGGCTGGTCGGCTAGTCTACATGAATATGATGATTATTATGGGTAAGAGAGGGCTGGTTCTAGACAGGGCTGGTCGGCTAGTCTACATGACGATGATGATTATTATGGGTAAGAGAGGGCTGGTTCTAGACCGTGCTGGTCGGCTAGTCTACATGACGATGATTATTATGGGTAAGAGAGGGCTGGTTCTAGACAGGGCTGGTCGGCCAGTCTACATGAAGATGAGGATTATTATGGGTAAGAGAGGGCTGGTTCTAGACAGGGCTGGAGAGGGCTGGTTCTATACAGGGTTGGTTCTATACAGGGCTGGTTCTAGACAGGGCTGGTTCTATACAGGGCTGGTTCTAGACAGGGCTGGTCGGCTAGTCTACATGATGATGATGATGATTATTTATGGGTAAGAGAGGGCTGGTTCTATACAGGGCTGGTTCTATACAGGGCTGGTTCTAGACAGGGCTGGTTCTAGACAGGGCTGGTTCTAGACAGGGCTGGTTCTAGACAGGGCTGGTTCTAGACAGGGCTGGTTCTAGACAGGGCTGGTTCTAGACAGGGCTGGTTGGCTAGTCTACATGAAGATGATGATGATTATTATGGGTAAGAGAGGGCTGGTTCTAGACAGGGCTGGTTCTAGACAGGGCTGGTTGGCTAGTCTACATGAAGATGATGATTATTATGGGTAAGAGAGGGCTGGTTCTAGACAGGGCTGGTCGGCTAGTCTACATGAAGATGATGATTATTATGGGTAAGAGAGGGCTGGTTCTAGACAGGGCTGGTCGGCTAGTCTACATGACGATGATGATTATTATGGGTAAGAGAGGGCTGGTTCTAGACAGGGCTGGTTCTATGACGATGATGATTATTATGGGTCTGGTTCTAGACAGGGCTGGTAGGCTAGTCTACATGGATGCTGATTATTATGGGTAAGAGAGGGCTGGTTCTAGACAGGGCTGGCTAGACAGGGCTGGTTCTAGACATGACGATGATGATTATTATGGGTAAAGGGCTGGTTCTAGACAGGGCTGGCTCTAGACAGGGCTGATTCTAGACAGGGCTGGTCTCATGACGATGATGATTATTATGGGACAGACAGGGCTGGTTCTAGACAGGGCTGGTCCGCTAGTCTACATGACGATGATTATTATGGGTAAGAGAGGGCTGGCTCTAGACAGGGCTGGCTCTAGACAGGGCTGGTCGGCTAGTCTACATGAAGATGATGATTATTATGGGTAAGAGAGGGCTGGTTCTAGACAGGGCTGGTCGGCTAGTCTACATGAATATGATGATTATTATGGGTAAGAGAGGGCTGGTTCTAGACAGGGCTGGTCGGCTAGTCTACATGACGATGATGATTATTATGGGTAAGAGAGGGCTGGTTCTAGACGTGCTGGTCGGCTAGTCTACATGGGAGAGACGATGATTATTATGATGGTAAGAGAGGGCTGGTTCTAGACAGGGCTGGTCGGCTAGTCTACATGAAGATGATGATTATTATGGGTAAGGGAGACAGGGCTAGACAGGGCTTCTAGACAGGGCTGGAGACAGGGCTGGTTCTAGACAGGGCTGGTCGGGTTCTGATTACAGGGTAAGAGAGGGCTGGTTCTAGACAGGGGGCTGGCTTCGGCTAGACAGGGCTGGTTCTAGATTATTACAGGGCTGGTTCTAGACAGGGCTGGTTGGCTAGTCTACATGAAGATGATGATTATTATGGGTAAGAGAGGGCTGGTTCTAGACAGGGCTGGTCGGCTAGTCTACATGAAGATGATGATTATTATGGGTAAGAGAGGGCTGGTTCTAGACAGGGCTGGTCGGCTAGTCTACATGAAGATGATGATTATTATGGGTAAGAGAGGGCTGGTTCTAGACAGGGCTGGTCGGCTAGTCTACATGAAGATGATGATTATTATGGGTAAGAGAGGGCTGGTTCTAGACAGGGCTGGTTCTAGACAGGGCTGGTTCTAGACAGGGCTGGTAGGCTAGTCTACATGACGATGATGATTATTATGGGTAAGAGAGGGCTGGCTCTAGACAGGGCTGGTTCTAGACAGGGCTGGTAGACAGGGCTAGTCTAGTCTGACATGAAGATGATGATTATTATGTAAGAGAGGGCTGGTTCTAGAGCTGGGGCTGGCTCTAGACAGGGCTGGTTCTAGACAGGGCTGGTCGGCTAGTCTACATGAAGATGATGATTATTATGGGTAAGAGAGGGCTGGCTCTAGACAGGGCTGGTTCTAGACAGGGCTGGTCGGCTAGTCTACATGACGATGATGATTATTATGGGTAAGAGAGGGCTGGTTCTAGACAGGGCTGGTCTACATGACGATGATGATTATTAGGCTAGGGCTGGTGGCATGAATGAAGATGATGATTATTATGGGTAAGAGAGGGCTGGTTCTAGACAGGGCTGGTCGGCTAGTCTACATGACGATGATGATTATTATGGGTAAGAGAGGGCTGGTTCTAGACAGGGCTGGTCGGCTAGTCTACATGACGATGATGATTATTATGGGTAAGAGAGGGCTGGTTCTAGACAGGGCTGGTTCTAGACAGGGCTGGTCGGCTAGTCTACATGAAGATGATGATTATTATGGGTAAGAGAGGGCTGGTTCTAGACAGGGCTGGTCGGCTAGTCTACATGACGATGATGATTATTATGGGTAAGAGAGGGCTGGTTCTAGACAGGGCTGGTCGGCTAGTCTACATGACGATGATTATTATGGGTAAGAGAGGGCTGGTTCTAGACAGGGCTGGTCGGCCAGTCTACATGAAGATGATGATTATTATGGGTAAGAGAGGGCTGGTTCTAGACAGGGCTGGAGAGGGCTGGTTCTATACAGGGCTGGTTCTAGACAGGGCTGGTTCTAGACAGGGCTGGTTCTAGACAGGGCTGGTTCTAGACAGGGCTGGTCGGCTAGTCTACATGAAGATGATGATTATTATGGGTAAGAGAGGGCTGGTTCTAGACAGGGCTGGTTCTATACAGGGCTGGTTCTATACAGGGCTGGTTCTAGACAGGGCTGGTTCTAGACAGGGCTGGTTCTAGACAGGGCTGGTTCTAGACAGGGCTGGTCGGCTAGTCTACATGAAGATGATGATTATTATGGGTAAGAAAGGGCTGGTTCTAGACAGGGCTGGTTCTAGACAGGGCTGGTCGGCTAGTCTACATGAAGATGATGATTATTATGGGTAAGAGAGGGCTGGTTCTAGACAGGGCTGGTCGGCTAGTCTACATGAAGATGATGATTATTATGGGTAAGAGAGGGCTGGTTCTAGACAGGGCTGGTCGGCTAGTCTACATGAAGATGATGATTATTATGGGTAAGAGAGGGCTGGTTCTAGACAGGGCTGGTTCTAGACAGGGCTGGTCGGCTAGTCTACATGAAGATGATGATTATTATGGGTAAGAGAGGGCTGGTTCTAGACAGGGCTGGTCGGCTAGTCTACATGACGATGATGATTATTATGGGTAAGAGAGGGCTGGTTCTAGACAGGGCTGGTTCTAGACAGGGCTGGTCGGCTAGTCTACATGAAGATGATGATTATTATGGGTAAGAGAGGGCTTCTAGACAGGGCTGGTTCTAGACAGGGCTGGGCTAGTCTACATGAAGATGATGATTATTATGGGTAAGAGAGGGCTGGTTCTAGACAGGGCTGGTTCTAGACAGGGCTGGTCGGCTAGTCTACATGAAGATGATGATTATTATGGGTAAGAGAGGGCTGGCTCTAGACAGGGCTGGTTCTAGACAGGGCTGGTCGGCTAGTCTACATGACGATGATGATTATTATGGGTAAGAGAGGGCTGGTTCTAGACAGGGCTGGTCGGCTAGTCTACATGAATATGATGATTATTATGGGTAAGAGAGGGCTGGTTCTAGACAGGGCTGGTCGGCTAGTCTACATGACGATGATGATTATTATGGGTAAGAGAGGGCTGGTTCTAGACCGTGCTGGTCGGCTAGTCTACATGGTTATTATGGGAAGAGAGGGCTGGTTCTAGACAGGGCTGGTCGGCTAGTCTACATGAAGATGATGATTATTATGGGTAAGAGAGGGCTGGTTCTAGACAGGGCTGGTTCTAGACAGGGCTGGTCGGCTAGTCTACATGAAGATGATGATTATTATGGGTAAGAGAGGGCTGGTTCTAGACAGGGCTGGTTCTAGACAGGGCTGGTCGGCTAGTCTACATGAAGATGATGATTATTATGGGTAAGAGAGGGCTGGTTCTAGACAGGGCTGGTTCTAGACAGGGCTGGTCGGCTAGTCTACATGAAGATGATGATTATTATGGGTAAGAGAGGGCTGGTTCTAGACAGGGCTGGTCGGCTAGTCTACATGAAGATGATGATTATTATGGGTAAGAGAGGGCTGGTTCTAGACAGGGCTGGTCGGCTAGTCTACATGAAGATGATGATTATTATGGGTAAGAGAGGGCTGGTTCTAGACAGGGCTGGTCGGCTAGTCTACATGAAGATGATGATTATTATGGGTAAGAGAGGGCTGGTTCTAGACAGGGCTGGTTCTAGACAGGGCTGGTCGGCTAGTCTACATGAAGATGATGATTATTATGGGTAAGAGAGGGCTGGTTCTAGACAGGGCTGGTTCTAGACAGGGCTGGTCGGCTAGTCTAGTCATGAAGATGATGATTATTATGGGTAAGAGAGGGCTGGTTCTAGACAGGGCTGGTTCTAGACAGGGCTGGTCGGCTAGTCTACATGAAGATGATGATTATTATGGGTAAGAGAGGGCTGGTTCTAGACAGGGCTGGTTCTAGACAGGGCTGGTCGGCTAGTCTACATGAAGATGATGATTATTATGGGTAAGAGAGGGCTGGTTCTAGACAGGGCTGGTTCTAGACAGGGCTGGTCGGCTAGTCTACATGAAGATGATGATTATTATGGGTAAGAGAGGGCTGGTTCTAGACAGGGCTGGTAGGCTAGTCTACATGAAGATGATTATTATGGGTAAGAGAGGGCTGGTTCTAGACAGGGCTGGTCGGCTAGTCTACATGACGATGATGATTATTATGGGTAAGAGAGGGCTGGTTCTAGACAGGGCTGGTTCTAGACAGGGCTGGTCGGCTAGTCTACATGAAGATGATGATTATTATGGGTAAGAGAGGGCTGGTTCTAGACAGGGCTGGTCGGCTAGTCTACATGAAGATGATGATTATTATGGGTAAGAGAGGGCTGGTTCTAGACAGGGCTGGTCGGCTAGTCTACATGAAGATGATGATTATTATAAGAGAGGGGGTTCTAGACAGGGCTGGTTCTAGACAGGGCTGGTCGGCTAGTCTACATGAAGATGATGATTATTATGGGTAAGAGAGGGCTGGTTCTAGACAGGGCTGGTTCTAGACAGGGCTGGTCGGCTAGTCTACATGAAGATGATGATTATTATGGGTAAGAGAGGGCTGGTTCTAGACAGGGCTGGTAGGCTAGTCTACATGAAGATGATGATTATTATGGGTAAGAGAGGGCTGGTTCTAGACAGGAGGGCATGAAGATGGATTATTATCTAAGAGAGGGCTGGTTCTAGACAGGGCTGGTTCTAGACAGGGCTGGTCTACATGACGATGATGATTATTATGGGTAAGAGAGGGCTGGTTCTAGACAGTGCTGGTCGGCTAGTCTACATGACGATGATGATTATTATGGGTAAGAGAGGGCTGGCTCTAGACAGGGCTGGCTCTAGACAGGGCTGGCTCTAGACAGGGCTGGTTCTAGACAGGGCTGGTCGGCTAGTCTACATGACGATGATGATTATTATGGGTAAGAGAGGGCTGGTTCTAGACAGAGCTGGTAGGCTAGTCGACATGAAGATGATGATTATTATGGGTAAGAGAGGGCTGGTTCTAGACAGGGCTGGTCGGCTAGTCTACATGACGATGATGATTATTATGGGTAAGAGAGGGCTGGTTCTAGACAGAGCTGGTAGGCTAGTCGACATGAAGATGATGATTATTATGGGTAAGAGAGGGCTGGTTCTAGACAGGGCTGGTCGGCTAGTCTACATGACGATGATGATTATTATGGGTAAGAGAGGGCTGGTTCTAGACAGGGCTGGTCGGCTAGTCTACATGACGATGATTATTATGGGTAAGAGAGGGCTGGTTCTAGACAGGGCTGGTTCTAGACAGGGCTGGTCGGCTAGTCGACATGACGATGATGATTATTATGGGTAAGAGAGAGACTATTTGTCAAACGTCAGACGAGCATCGGTCTTCGTGTCACCAGAATCAGACACTTGATATTTATTGGAATGGAGCATCGTCGTCACCATACACTGTCATCACCATCATCACCATACACTGTCATCACCATCATCACCATACACTGTCATCACCATCATCACCATACACTGTCATCACCATCATCAACATCACTGTCATCACCATACACTGTCATCACCATCATCACCATACACTGTCATCACCATCATCACCATACACTGTCATCACCATCATCACCATACACTGTCATCACCATCATCGACATACACTGTCATCACCATACACTGTCATCACCATCATCACCATACACTGTCATCAACATACACTGTCATCACCATACACTGTCATCACCATCATCACCATACACTGTCATCACCATACACTGTCATCACCATACACTGTCATCACCATACACTGTCATCACCATACACTGTCATCACCATCATCACCATACACCGTCATCACCATCATCACCATACACTGTCATCACCATCATCACCATACACTGTCATCACCATCATCACCATACACTGTCATCACCATACACTGTCATCACCATCATCACCATACACTGTCATCAACATACACTGTCATCACCATCATCACCATACACTGTCATCACCATACACTGTCATCACCATACACTGTCATCACCATCATCACCATACACTGTCATCACCATACACTGTCATCACCATCATCACCATACACTGTCATCACCATCATCACCATACACTGTCATCACCATCATCACCATACACTGTCATCACCATCATCACCATACACTGTCATCACCATACACTGTCATCATCTGTAGCTGAATAAACTGCTTTCCTGACCAGTTGTAGTGGGAGGACCACACGTCATCGCATGACTCCATATTTACTGCAGGGTGGAGGTGGTGGGTGGAATCCATATTTACTGCAGGGTGGAGGTGGTGGTTGGACTCCATATTTACTGCAGGGTGGAGGTGGTGGGTGGAATCCATATTTACTGCAGGGTGGAGGTGGTGGTTGGACTCGATATTTACTGCAGGGTGGAGGTGGTGGAGATGGTGGTTGGACTCCATATTTACTGCAGGGTGGAGGTAGTGGTGGGTGGACTCCATATTTACTGCAGGGTGGTGGTGGGTGGACTCCATATTTACTGCAGGGTGGTGGAGGTGGTGGTTGGACTCCATATTTACTTTTGGGTGGAGGTGGTGGGTGGACTCCATATTTACTGCAGGGTGGAGGTGGTGGTGGGTGGACTCCATATTTACCGCAGGGTGGAGGTGGTGGTGGGTGGACTCCATATTTACCGCAGGGTGGAGGTGGTGGGTGGACTCCATATTTACTGCAGGGTGGAGGTGGTTCAGGTGGTTGTTGGACTCCATATTTACTGCAGGGTGGAGGTGGTGGTTGGACTCCATATTTACTGCAGGGTGGAGGTGGTGGTGGGTGGACTCCATATTTACTGCAGGGTGGAGGTGGTGGTGGTTGGACTCCATATTTACTGCAGGGTGGAGGTGGTGGTGGGTGGACTCCATATTTACTGCAGGGTGGAGGTGGTGGTGGTTGGACTCCATATTTACTGCAGGGTGGAGGTGGTGGTGGTTGGACTCCATATTTACTGCAGGGTGGAGGTGGTTGGACTCCATATTTACTGCAGGGTGGAGGTGGTTGGACTCCATATTTACTGCAGGGTGGAGGTGGTTGGACTCCATATTTACTGCAGGGTGGTGGTGGTGGGTGGACTCTATATTTACTGCAGGGTGGTGGTGGTGGGTGGACTCCATATTTACTGCAGGGTGGTGGTTGGACTCCATATTTACTGCAGGGTGGTGGGTGGACTCCATATTTACTGCAGGGTGGAGGTGGTGGTGGTTGGACTCCATATTTACTTTTACAAAAAAGGCCAGTTGGTGCGTCCACAAGTTGATGCCAACACATTTCACAGCGCTACCAAAACAAAAAACAAAAAACATGGGATTTCTTCCCCTGGGTAAATATCAGCCCGTGTGTCGCTGTACATATCAGCCCGTGTGTCGCTGTACATATCAGCCCGTGTGTCGCTGTACATATCAGCCCGTGTGTCTCAAAAATCAGCCCGTGTGGATTTCTTCAGCCCGTGGCTCAAAATATCAGCCCGTGTGTCGCTGTACATATCAGCCCGTGTGCCGCTGTACATATCAGCCTGTGTGTCGCTGTACATATCAGCCCGTGTGTCGCTGTACATATCAGCCCGTCTCTGTACATATCAGCCCGTGTGTCGCTGTACATATCAGCCCGTGTGTCTCTGTACAATATCAGCCCGTGTGTCTCAATCCAATATCAGCCCGTGTGTCTCAATCCAATATCAGCCCGTGTGTCGTGTAAATCTCAATCGCTGTAAATATCAGCCCGTGTGTCTCAATAAATATCAGCCCGTGTGTCTCAATCCAATATCAGCCCGTGTGTCTCAATCCAATATCAGCCCGTGTGTCTCAATCCAATATCAGCCCGTGTGTCTCAATCCAATATCAGCCCGTGTGTCGCTGTAAATATCAGCCCGTGTGTCGCTGTCCAATATCAGCCCGTGTGTCTCAATCCAATATCAGCCCGTGTGTCTCAATCCAATATCAGCCCGTGTGTCGCTGGGCTTGAACCTGGCTTATGGTCGTACCACCTGTTGTATAAAATAGTAATGGCACCGGTTCTCTCTTCCCTCCCGCTCTAGTTTACCACTGGGTGGAGATGAGGACCAAGATGAGGATCATGGGTTTTCGGGGTTCCACCATCAAGCCCCTGAACGAAGAGGCGGCAGCAGAGCTGGGTGCAGAGCTGCTAGGGGAGGCCATCATCTTCATCATCGGAGGAGGGTGTATGATCCTAGAGTACAGTAGACAGGCGGCCAACTCTAAGAGGAAGGAAGAAGAGCTGAGTCACACCATTGGCAGTCTGCAGACACAGATAGGAGAGCTGACCTTGAACACAGAGACACTGGATGCCAGGCTAAGGGAGGTCAACAGGCTGCTGCTCTCCTTACCACCTCCTGTTACCACGCAAGTTCCTGTGTCGGATCCTGCTACCACTCTGGCTTCCTCTTCTGTGGATCCCAGTCAAAAGTGATACCTGTGTAATTTCTGAATTAGCCTGATGGTCTTCAGATCTGTTTGTCTTTAGCCAAGTTCTCATGTCATAACTAACCTTTTCATATCTGTCTCTCTCTCAATGTAGTGTTGTCAGACGAGTGTGTGTGTGACTGTGTGTGTGTGTGTGTGTGTGTGGAGTCCTTTCCGTCTAGGCTATGATGCCACACGAGTCAGCTGTTGGTAAAACAGACAGATCTCTGTCCACCAGGTTATGTCTGTTTAATAAAAGGACTGTGACACTTAACCGTATGCTTCCCAGATGAAACTGTCTGTGCGTATATTATGTTTGCTTTGGTCTTTGGCAGGGGATGTTTTTGTTGTCTGTGTTCAGTACGCCTAGTAGGAACTATTGACAAGATTCTTCAATCAAGTGTTTGTCATTCAAGTAGCCTCTGCTGAGATGTTCTAGTTTTCTGGAGAAATGGAAAGAGGGCATTAACAAAGCAATTAACCATCTTAACTCCGCCTCCGCATTCAGCTGTTGGCTGAAAGTGCAGACAGATCTCTGTCCACCAGGTTATGTCTGTTTAATAAAAGGACTGTGACATCTTAACCGGGAATTCCCAGATGAAACATCTGGCAGATATTATGAACCAAACATTTGGTAGATGGGGAATATAGAACCAAACATTTGGCAGATGGGGATATAGAACCAAACATTTTGTAGATGGGAATTAGAACAAACATCTGGTAGGAAATATAGAACCAAACTTCTGGTTTGTCATTCAACCAAACATCTGGAATATGAGATGTTCTAGTTTTCTGGTAGAAATGGAAAGAACCAAACATCTGGTAGATGGGGAATTAACAAACATCTTAGATGGGGAATATAGAACCAAACATCTGGATAGATGGGAATGAACATCTGGTAGATGGGGAATATAGAACCAAACATCTTAGATGGGGAATATAGAACCAAACATCTGGTAGAGAAATACAGAACCAAACATCTGGTAGATGGGGAATATAGAACCAAACATCTGGTAGATGGGGAATATAGAACCAAACATCTGGTAGATGGGGAATATAGAACCAAACATCTGGTAGATGGGGAATATAGAACCAAACATCTGGTAGATGGGGAATATAGAACCAAAACATAGAACCAAACATGGTAGATGGGGAATATAGAACCAAACATCTGGTAGATGGGGAATATAGAACCAAACATCTGGTAGATGGGGAATATAGAACCAAACATCTGGTAGATGGGGAATATAGAACCAAACATCTGGTAGATGGGGAATATAGAACCAAACATCTGGTAGATGGGGAATATAGAACCAAACATCTGGTAGATGGGGAATATAGAACCAAACATCTGGTAGATGGGGAATATAGAACCAAACATCTGGTAGATGGGGAATATAGAACCAAACATCTGGTAGATGGGGAATATAGAACCAAACATCTGGTAGATGGGGAATATAGAACCAAACATCTGGTAGATGGGGAATATAGAACCAAACATCTGGTAGATGGGGAATATAGAACCAAACATCTGGTAGATGGGGAATATAGAACCAAACATCTGGTAGATGGGGAATATAGAACCAAACATCTGGTAGATGGGGAATATAGAACCAAACATCTGGTAGATGGGGAATATAGAACCAAACATCTGGTAGATGGGGAATATAGAACCAAACATCTGGCAGATGGGGAATATAGAACCAAACATCTGGTAGATGGGGAATATAGAACCAAACATCTGGCAGATGGGGAATATAGAACCAAACATCTGGCAGATGGGGAATATAGAACCAAACATCTGGCAGATGGGGAATATAGAACCAAACATCTGGCAGATGGGGAATATAGAACCAAACATCTGGTAGATGGGCAATATAGAACCAAACATCTGGTAGATGGGGAATATAGAACCAAACATCTGGTAGATGGGCAATATAGAACCAAACATCTGGTAGATGGGAATATAGAACCAAACATCTGGTAGATGGGGAAATTGAGCAGCTAAGACTTCCTCTGCAAAAAATGTCAACATTTTATTACAGATTTCTTGATTTCTGTCTGGCTAAATTGACCTGTTTTGAGGGAAGTGTTACTGGGTATGTTGCTACGGTGGCTCAAAAGGGACAAACCACAGTGTAGATTCACTCCCCCCCCCCCCTGAGTTCTGCTAGATGCATACCGACCCTCTATGCAGATGAGTTCAAACCGACCCTCTATGCAGATGCCTTTTATCAGTTAAGTGGGAAGAAGTGCAACCACAACACAGTACTGTCTGTCTGCTGCTATATTATATATATATAAGGATTTCCTGTAGCGCTGGGTGTGAGTGGACCTGACTCTAATTACTGGGGGGTTTTGCTGTGTGTCAGGGGCTGCTGTTGGTGCAATGATTCGCTGTCATATAGTGTATAATTTTTTTTTTGGGGGGATTCAATGCTTTATTTAACACTGAACTTGAATGTTTTTTTAAACGCAACATGTAAAGTGTTGACCCCATGTTTCATGAGCTGAAATAAAAAAAAAATCCCCCAAAAATGTTTCCCACACACACACACACACACACACACACACACACACACACACACACACACACACACACAGCTTATTTCTCTAAAATGTGGTGCGTCAATTTGTTTACATTCCTGTTAGTGAGCGTTTTCTCATTTGCCAAGATTAATCCATCCACCTGAAAAGTGTGGCATGTCAAGAAGCTGATTAAACCGCATGATCGTTACACAGGTGCACCTTGTGCTGGGGACGTTAAAAGGCCACTTTAAAATGTGCTGTTTTGTCATAAAACACAATGCCACAGATGTTTTGAGGGAGTGTGAACTTGGCATGCTGACTGCAGGAATGTCCACCGGAACGGTTGCCAGACAATTGAATGTTAATTTATCTACCATAAACTGTCTCCAATATATTTTTGAGGTTATTTGTCAGTACGTCCAACCGGCCCCAAAAACCGCAGACCACGTATAACCACACCAGCCCAGGACCTCCACATCAGGCTTCTTCACCTGCGGGATCGTCTGAGGTGGGGTGCTGAGGAGTATTTTTTTTTTTTTTGGGGGCCCTTTTGTGGGGCAAAACTCATTCTGATTAGCTGGGCCCGCCTCCCCAGTCATGTTAAATCCATAAATTAGGGCCTAATGAGTTTATTTCAATTGACTGATTTCTTTATATTAACTGTAACTCAGTAAAATCTTTGAAGTTGTTGCATGTTGCGTTTATATTTTTGTTGAGATATATATATAAACAAACACTACTCCATGTCCTGGACAAGGGAACTGTTTCAACACACCACATTTCAGTGTCTGGTTGAAACGAAGCACCTATATTAAACAGTGATTGGTTTGGCTTGGTGACAGAGTGACTGCATGGGGATCTATTATGCTTAGATGAGGAGGAGACCATGTGACCTGACCAGGAAACACTGTCATATAGGGCCAGTGTTTCCTGGTCCCTCCAACAGCCCAACTCTAGTCCTCCAGTACCCCCAACAGCCCAACTCCAGTCCCCCCAACAGCCCAACTCCAGTCCCCCCAACAGCCCAACTCCAGTCCTCCAGTACCCCCAACAGCCCAACTCCAGTCCTCCAGTCCCCCCAACAGCCCAACTCCAGTCCTCCAGTCCCTCCAACAGCCCAACTCCAGTCCCCCCAACAGCCCAACTCCAGTCCCTCCAACAGCCCAACTCCAGTCCCCCAACAGCCCAACTCCAGTCCCCCAACAGCCCAACTCCAGTCCCCCAACAGCCCAACTCCAGTCCCCCAACAGCCCAACTCCAGTCCTCCAGTACCCCCAACAGCCCAACTCCAGTCCTCCAGTCCCCCAACAGCCCAACTCCAGTCCTCCAGTCCCTCCAACAGCCCAACTCCAGTCCCCCAACAGCCCAACTCCAGTCCCCCAACAGCCCAACTCCAGTCCCCCAACAGCCCAACTCTAGTCCCCCAACAGCCCAACTCCAGTCCCCCAACAGCCCAACTCCAGTCCCCCAACAGCCCAACTCCAGTCCCCCAACAGCCCAACTCTAGTCCTCCAGTACCCCCAACAGCCCAACTCCAGTCCTCCAGTCCCCCAACAGCCCAACTCTAGTCCTCCAGTACCCCCAACAGCCCAACTCCAGTCCTCCAGTATCCCCAACAGCCCAACTCCAGTCCTCCAGTCCCCCCAACAGCCCAACTCTAGTCCTCCAGTATCCCCAACAGCCCAACTCCAGTCCCCCAACAGCCCAACTCCAGTCCTCCAGCACCCCCAACAGCCCAACTCCAGTCCTCCAGTATCCCCAACAGCCCAACTCCAGTCCTCCAGTCCCCCAACAGCCCAACTCCAGTCCTCCAGCGCCCCCAACAGCCCAACTCCAGTCCTCCAGTCCCCCAACAGCCCAACTCCAGTCCTCCAGTACCCCCAACAGCCCAACTCCAGTCCTCCAGCACCCCCAACAGCCCAACTCCAGTCCTCCAGTCCCCCAACAGCCCAACTCCAGTCCTCCAGTACCCCCAACAGCCCAACTCCAGTACCCCCCAACAGCCCAACTCCAGTCCTCCAGTACCCCCAACAGCCCAACTCTAGTCCTCCAGTACCCTCAACAGTACAACTCTAGTCCTCCAGTACCCCCAACAGCCCAACTCTAGTCCTCCTGTACCCTCAACAGCCCAACTCTAGTCCTCCAGTACCCCCAACAGCCCAACTCTAGTCCTCCTGTACCCTCAACAGCCCAACTCCAGTCCTCCAGTACCCCCAACAGCCCAACTCTAGTCCTCCAGTACCCCAACAGCCCAACTCCAGTCCTCCAATACCCCCAACAGCCCAACTCCAGTCCTCCAGTACCCCCAACAGCCCAACTCCAGTCCTCCAGTACCCCCAACAGCCCAACTCCAGTCCTCCAGTACCCCCAACAGCCCAACTCCAGTCCTCCAGTACCCCCAACAGCCCAACTCCAGTACCCCCAACAGCCCAACTCCAGTCCTCCAGTACCCCCAACAGCCCAACTCCAGTCCTCCAGTACCCCCAACAGCCCAACTCCAGTCCCCCAACAGCCCAACTCCAGTCCTCCAGTACCCCGAACAGCCCAACTCCAGTCCTTCAGTACCCCCAACAGCCCAACTCCAGTCCTCCAGTACCCCCAACAGCCCAACTCCAGTCCTTCAGTATCCCCAACAGCCCAACTCCAGTCCTCCAATACCCCCAACAGCCCAACTCCAGTACCTCCAACAGCCCAACTCCAGTCCTCCAGTACCCCCAACAGCCCAACTCCAGTCCTCCAGTACCCCCAACAGCCCAACTCCAGTCCTCCAGTACCCCGAACAGCCCAACTCCAGTCCTTCAGTACCCCCAACAGCCCAACTCCAGTCCTCCAGTACCCCCAACAGCCCAACTCCAGTCCTTCAGTATCCCCAACAGCCCAACTCCAGTCCTCCAATACCCCCAACAGCCCAACTCCAGTACCCCCAACAGCCCAACTCCAGTCCTTCAGTATCCCCACTCATTTTTTTGTTGTTGGCCCAGGTGACAAATTCCTCTGATTCAACTAATTGAGGATGAAGTTGAATCGGGTGTGCTTGTTTGGGGCTACAACAACAATGTGTTCTGTTGTAGGACTGGAGGTGGGAAACACTGCTGTATGGAATGGAAAAACTACTCAAATGTCATTCTGTAGTGAAAGTAAAGATATTTTAATTGAAAATTACCACTTGAGTAAAAGTATTTGGTTTTAAAATATACTTAAGTATCAAAAGTATGAATAATGAAAAATTCCTTATATTAAGAAAACCAGATGGCACAATTTTCTTGTTTTTTATTTTCGCATAGCAAGGGTCACATGATTTAAAAACAACGCAGTTGTGTTTAGTGAGTCCTCCGGATCAGAGGCTGTAGGGATGACCAGGGATGTTCTCTGTTTGGTGAGTCCTCCAGATCAGAGGCGGTAGGGATGACCAGGGATGTTCTCTGTTTAGTGATTCCTCCAGATCAGAGGCAGTAGGGACGACCAGGGATGTTCTCTGTTTAGTGATTCCTCCAGATCAGAGGCAGTAGGGATGACCAGGGATGTTCTCTGTTTAGTGAGTCCTCCGGATCAGAGGCAGTAGGGATGACCAGGGATGTTCTCTGTTTAGTGAGTCCTCCGGATCAGAGGCAGTAGGGATGACCAGGGATGTTCTGTTTAGTGAGTCCTCCGGATCAGAGGCAGTAGGGATGACCAGGGATGTTCTCTGTTTAGTGAGTCCTCCAGATCAGAGGCAGTGGGGATGACCAGGGATGTTCTCTGTTTAGTGAGTCCTCCAGATCAGAGGCAGTAGGGACGACCAGGGATATTCTCTGTTTAGTGAGTCCTCCAGATCAGAGACAGCAGGGATGTTCTCTGTTTAGTGAGTCCTCCAGATCAGAGGCAGTAGGGACGACCAGGGATGTTCTCTGTTTAGTGAGTCCACCAGATCAGAGACAGCAGGGATGACCAGGGATGTTCTCTGTTTAGTGAGTCCTCCAGATCAGAGGCAGTAGGGATGACCAGGGATGCTCTCTGTTTAGTGAGTCCTCCAGATCAGAGACAGCAGGGATGTTCTCTGTTTAGTGAGTCCTCCAGATCAGAGACAGCAGGGATGTTCTCTGTTTAGTGAGTCCTCCAGATCAGAGACAGCAGGGATGTTCGCTTGATAAGTATGTGAATTGGACCATTTTCTGTCCTGCTAAGCATTCAAAATGTACTTTTGGGTGTCAGGGAAAATTTATGGAGTAAAAAGTCAAATATATAAATGATAAAAGTACAGATACCCCCCCAAAAAATGCCTTAAGTACTTTACACCAATGATGGGTGCTTGGACCCAGGTAGGGGAGGGTGTTTTATAACCCCACGACAGTATGACACAGGGAAACTGTAACTGGCAATAATATTTGCTGACTTGAAAATTTTGAAATTTGTACATCAAATGTTGTCCACCTTCCCCAAGCACAACAGAACTTTACTATGGTTCTGACTAGGTGGAATACATACTTTTTCGTAGCAGGGTAGGAGAATGAGGTTACGGTTATGAAAAGGGTTAGCTAAAATGCTCTCCTAGTCTGCTATGAAAAGTCACTTCCTGGTTGTAGCTGTACTCCATCATGTCCAAGGTTTTCCCAAACTCTTTTTTGTTGTTGTTTGCCATAGCTCTACACAGCTGATTCAAATAATCAATGAATCATCAAGCTTTGATCATTTGAATCAACTGTGTCGTGTTAGGGGGCAAAAACGCAAATGTTCACCCCTTGGGGTCCCGAGGATCTTGGGAAACGCTGATCTAGTCGCAACTCTGTATTATTGTCTTGACTCACTGTGTGAATCCCTTCCCTAATTGGTGATGTACTGTGACATGTGTAAAAAAAAAATGTTGTATATGAATGAGTATAAAATAAAGTGAAATGTTCTAATCATGTGATGTGTTCTTTGCAGTTTGTTGTTATAAAACTGTACAATATTGCTTAGGTTGACAAATTTATTCAAGGCCTAAAATGGTGGGTATGTTCAAGGATTGGCCAGAATGTGGCGGTAGTGCGTGTGTTGTTAATGACATCCGCTATTTGCAGTGTTGCCATGTTCGCGGTTTCCGGCTAAATTTGGCTACTTTGAAAACGATGTGTCGGGTGGAAATGTACTGGTTGCGGTTTTTTTTTAAGCAGTTGTGGGTAGGCTATTTAGATCGTCATTATGGAGACATCTATTTCAAACACGTTTTCCGTAAAACATATGAATTACGCTAGAACTGACGCACATCAATAAATAATGGGGACAAAGCACTGGAACACGACTTTGGGCGCACTAGAGCCCCTAGGAGGTGGTTTAAACTACATTATAATGTTGACTTTGGGCGCACTAGAGCCCCTAGGAGGTGGTTTAAACTACATTATATTGTTGACTTTGGGCGCACTAGAGCCCCTAGGAGGTGGTTTAAACTACATTATAATGTTGACTTTGGGCGCACTAGAGCCCCTAGGAGGTGGTTTAAACTACATTATAATGTTGACTTTGGGCGCACTAGAGCCCCTAGGAGGTGGTTTAAACTACATTATATTGTTGACTTTGGGCGCACTAGAGCCCCTAGGAGGTGGTTTAAACTACATTATATTGTTGACTTTGGGCGCACTAGAGCCCCTAGGAGGTGGTTTAAACTACATTATAATGTTGACTTTGGGCGCACTAGAGCCCCTAGGAGGTGGTTTAAACTACATTATATTGTTGACTTTGGGCGCACTAGAGCCCCTAGGAGGTGGTTTAAACTACATTATATTGTTGACTTTGGGCGCACTAGAGCCCCTAGGAGGTGGTTTAAACTACATTATATTGTTGACTTTGGGCGCACTAGAGCCCCTAGGAGGTGCTTTAAACTACATTATAATGTTGACTTTGGGCGCACTAGAGCCCCTAGGAGGTGGTTTAAACTACATTATATTGTTGACATTGGGCGCACTAGAGCCCCTAGGAGGTGGTTTAAACTCCATTATATTGTTCACTTTGGGCGCACTAGAGCCCCTAGGAGGTGCTTTAAACTACATTATAATGTTGACTTTGGGCTCACTAGAGCCCCTAGGAGGTGGTTTAAACTACATTATATTGTTGACTTTGGGCGCACTAGAGCCCCTAGGAGGTGGTTTAAACTACATTATATTGTTGACTTTGGGCGCACTAGAGCCCCTAGGAGGTGGTTTAAACTACATTATATTGTTGACTTTGGGCGCACTAGAGCCCCTAGGAGGTGGTTTAAACTACATTATATTGTTGACTTTGGGCGCACTAGAGCCCCTAGGAGGTGCTTTAAACTACATTATATTGTTGACATTGGGCGCACTAGAGCCCCTAGGAGGTGGTTTAAACTACATTATATTGTTGACTTTGGGCGCACTAGAGCCCCTAGGAGGTGGTGTAAACTACATTATATTGTTGACTTTGAGCGCACTAGAGCCCCTAGGAGGTGGTTTAAACTACATTATATTGTTGACATTGGGCGCACTAGAGCCCCTAGGAGGTGCTTTAAACTACATTATAATGTTGACTTTGGGCGCACTAGAGCCCCTAGGAGGTGGTTTAAACTACATTATATTGTTGACTTTGGGCTCACTAGAGCCCCTAGGAGGTGGTTTAAACTACATTATATTGTTGACTTTGGGCGCACTAGAGCCCTAGGAGGTGGTTTAAACTACATTATATTGTTGACTTTGGGCGCACTAGAGCCCCTAGGAGGTGGTTTAAACTACATTATATTGTTGACTTTGAGCGCACTAGAGCCCCTAGGAGGTGGTTTAAACTACATTATATTGTTGACTTTGGGCGCACTAGAGCCCCTAGGAGGTGGTTTAAACTACATTATATTGTTGACTTTGGGCGCACTAGAGCCCCTAGGAGGTGCTTTAAACTACATTATAATGTTGACTTGGGGCGCACTAGAGCCCCTAGGAGGTGGTTTAAACTACATTATATTGTTGACTTTGGGCGCACTAGAGCCCCTAGGAGGTGGTTTAAACTACATTATATTGTTGACTTTGGGCGCACTAGAGCCCCTAGGAGGTGGTTTAAACTACATTATATTGTTGACTTTGGGCGCACTAGAGCCCCTAGGAGGTGCTTTAAACTACATTATAATGTTGACTTTGGGCGCACTAGAGCCCCTAGGAGGTGGTTTAAACTACATTATATTGTTGACATTGGGCGCACTAGAGCCCCTAGGAGGTGGTTTAAACTCCATTATATTGTTCACTTTGGGCGCACTAGAGCCCCTAGGAGGTGCTTTAAACTACATTATAATGTTGACTTTGGGCGCACTAGAGCCCCTAGGAGGTGGTTTAAACTACATTATATTGTTGACTTTGGGCGCACTAGAGCCCCTAGGAGGTGGTTTAAACTACATTATATTGTTGACTTTGGGCGCACTAGAGCCCCTAGGAGGTGGTTTAAACTACATTATATTGTTGACTTTGGGCGCACTAGAGCCCCTAGGAGGTGCTTTAAACTACATTATAATGTTGACTTTGGGCGCACTAGAGCCCCTAGGAGGTGGTTTAAACTACATTATATTGTTGACATTGGGCGCACTAGAGCCCCTAGGAGGTGGTTTAAACTCCATTATATTGTTCACTTTGGGCGCACTAGAGCCCCTAGGAGGTGCTTTAAACTACATTATAATGTTGACTTTGGGCTCACTAGAGCCCCTAGGAGGTGGTTTAAACTACATTATATTGTTGACTTTGGGCGCACTAGAGCCCCTAGGAGGTGGTTTAAACTACATTATATTGTTGACTTTGGGCGCACTAGAGCCCCTAGGAGGTGGTTTAAACTACATTATATTGTTGACTTTGGGCGCACTAGAGCCCCTAGGAGGTGGTTTAAACTACATTATATTGTTGACTTTGGGCGCACTAGAGCCCCTAGGAGGTGCTTTAAACTACATTATATTGTTGACATTGGGCGCACTAGAGCCCCTAGGAGGTGGTTTAAACTACATTATATTGTTGACTTTGGGCGCACTAGAGCCCCTAGGAGGTGGTGTAAACTACATTATATTGTTGACTTTGAGCGCACTAGAGCCCCTAGGAGGTGGTTTAAACTACATTATATTGTTGACATTGGGCGCACTAGAGCCCCTAGGAGGTGCTTTAAACTACATTATAATGTTGACTTTGGGCGCACTAGAGCCCCTAGGAGGTGGTTTAAACTACATTATATTGTTGACTTTGGGCTCACTAGAGCCCCTAGGAGGTGGTTTAAACTACATTATATTGTTGACTTTGGGCGCACTAGAGCCCCTAGGAGGTGGTTTAAACTACATTATATTGTTGACTTTGGGCGCACTAGAGCCCCTAGGAGGTGCTTTAAACTACATTATATTGTTGACATTGGGCGCACTAGAGCCCCTAGGAGGTGGTTTAAACTACATTATATTGTTGACTTTGGGCGCACTAGAGCCCCTAGGAGGTGGTGTAAACTACATTATATTGTTGACTTTGGGCGCACTAGAGCCCCTAGGAGGTGGTTTAAACTACATTATATTGTTGACATTGGGCGCACTAGAGCCCCTAGGAGGTGCTTTAAACTACATTATAATGTTGACTTTGGGCGCACTAGAGCCCCTAGGAGGTGGTTTAAACTACATTATATTGTTGACTTTGGGCTCACTAGAGCCCCTAGGAGGTGGTTTAAACTACATTATATTGTTGACTTTGGGCGCACTAGAGCCCCTAGGAGGTGGTTTAAACTACATTATATTGTTGACTTTGGGCGCACTAGAGCCCCTAGGAGGTGGTTTAAACTACATTATATTGTTGACTTTGAGCGCACTAGAGCCCCTAGGAGGTGGTTTAAACTACATTATATTGTTGACTTTGGGCGCACTAGAGCCCCTAGGAGGTGGTTTAAACTACATTATATTGTTGACTTTGGGCGCACTAGAGCCCCTAGGAGGTGCTTTAAACTACATTATAATGTTGACTTGGGGCGCACTAGAGCCCCTAGGAGGTGGTTTAAACTACATTATATTGTTGACTTTGGGCGCACTAGAGCCCCTAGGAGGTGGTTTAAACTACATTATATTGTTGACTTTGGGCGCACTAGAGCCCCTAGGAGGTGGTTTAAACTACATTATATTGTTGACTTTGGGCGCACTAGAGCCCCTAGGAGGTGCTTTAAACTACATTATAATGTTGACTTTGGGCGCACTAGAGCCCCTAGGAGGTGGTTTAAACTACATTATATTGTTGACATTGGGCGCACTAGAGCCCCTAGGAGGTGGTTTAAACTCCATTATATTGTTCACTTTGGGCGCACTAGAGCCCCTAGGAGGTGCTTTAAACTACATTATAATGTTGACTTTGGGCTCACTAGAGCCCCTAGGAGGTGGTTTAAACTACATTATATTGTTGACTTTGGGCGCACTAGAGCCCCTAGGAGGTGGTTTAAACTACATTATATTGTTGACTTTGGGCGCACTAGAGCCCCTAGGAGGTGGTTTAAACTACATTATATTGTTGACTTTGGGCGCACTAGAGCCCCTAGGAGGTGGTTTAAACTACATTATATTGTTGACTTTGGGCGCACTAGAGCCCCTAGGAGGTGCTTTAAACTACATTATATTGTTGACATTGGGCGCACTAGAGCCCCTAGGAGGTGGTTTAAACTACATTATATTGTTGACTTTGGGCGCACTAGAGCCCCTAGGAGGTGGTTTAAACTACATTATATTGTTGACTTTGAGCGCACTAGAGCCCCTAGGAGGTGGTTTAAACTACATTATATTGTTGACATTGGGCGCACTAGAGCCCCTAGGAGGTGCTTTAAACTACATTATAATGTTGACTTTGGGCGCACTAGAGCCCCTAGGAGGTGGTTTAAACTACATTATATTGTTGACTTTGGGCGCACTAGAGCCCCTAGGAGGTGCTTTAAACTACATTATAATGTTGACTTGGGGCGCACTAGAGCCCCTAGGAGGTGGTTTAAACTACATTATATTGTTGACTTTGGGCGCACTAGAGCCCCTAGGAGGTGGTTTAAACTACATTATATTGTTGACTTTGGGCGCACTAGAGCCCCTAGGAGGTGGTTTAAACTACATTATATTGTTGACTTTGGGCGCACTAGAGCCCCTAGGAGGTGCTTTAAACTACATTATAATGTTGACTTTGGGCGCACTAGAGCCCCTAGGAGGTGGTTTAAACTACATTATATTGTTGACATTGGGCGCACTAGAGCCCCTAGGAGGTGGTTTAAACTCCATTATATTGTTCACTTTGGGCGCACTAGAGCCCCTAGGAGGTGCTTTAAACTACATTATAATGTTGACTTTGGGCGCACTAGAGCCCCTAGGAGGTGGTTTAAACTACATTATATTGTTGACTTTGGGCGCACTAGAGCCCCTAGGAGGTGGTTTAAACTACATTATATTGTTGACTTTGGGCGCACTAGAGCCCCTAGGAGGTGGTTTAAACTACATTATATTGTTGACTTTGGGCGCACTAGAGCCCCTAGGAGGTGCTTTAAACTACATTATAATGTTGACTTTGGGCGCACTAGAGCCCCTAGGAGGTGGTTTAAACTACATTATATTGTTGACATTGGGCGCACTAGAGCCCCTAGGAGGTGGTTTAAACTCCATTATATTGTTCACTTTGGGCGCACTAGAGCCCCTAGGAGGTGCTTTAAACTACATTATAATGTTGACTTTGGGCTCACTAGAGCCCCTAGGAGGTGGTTTAAACTACATTATATTGTTGACTTTGGGCGCACTAGAGCCCCTAGGAGGTGGTTTAAACTACATTATATTGTTGACTTTGGGCGCACTAGAGCCCCTAGGAGGTGGTTTAAACTACATTATATTGTTGACTTTGGGCGCACTAGAGCCCCTAGGAGGTGCTTTAAACTACATTATATTGTTGACATTGGGCGCACTAGAGCCCCTAGGAGGTGGTTTAAACTACATTATATTGTTGACTTTAGCACTAGAGCCCCTAGGAGGTGGTTTAAACTACATTATATTGTTGACTTTGGGCGCACTAGAGCCCCTAGGAGGTGGTTTAAACTACATTATATTGTTGACTTTGGGCGCACTAGAGCCCCTAGGAGGTGCTTTAAACTACATTATATTGTTGACATTGGGCGCACTAGAGCCCCTAGGAGGTGGTGTAAACTACATTATATTGTTGACTTTGAGCGCACTAGAGCCCCTAGGAGGTGGTTTAAACTACATTATATTGTTGACATTGGGCGCACTAGAGCCCCTAGGAGGTGCTTTAAACTACATTATAATGTTGACTTTGGGCGCACTAGAGCCCCTAGGAGGTGGTTTAAACTACATTATATTGTTGACTTTGGGCTCACTAGAGCCCCTAGGAGGTGGTTTAAACTACATTATATTGTTGACTTTGGGCGCACTAGAGCCCCTAGGAGGTGGTTTAAACTACATTATATTGTTGACTTTGGGCGCACTAGAGCCCCTAGGAGGTGGTTTAAACTACATTATATTGTTGACTTTGAGCGCACTAGAGCCCCTAGGAGGTGGTTTAAACTACATTATATTGTTGACTTTGGGCGCACTAGAGCCCCTAGGAGGTGGTTTAAACTACATTATATTGTTGACTTTGGGCGCACTAGAGCCCCTAGGAGGTGCTTTAAACTACATTATAATGTTGACTTGGGGCGCACTAGAGCCCCTAGGAGGTGGTTTAAACTACATTATATTGTTGACTTTGGGCGCACTAGAGCCCCTAGGAGGTGGTTTAAACTACATTATATTGTTGACTTTGGGCGCACTAGAGCCCCTAGGAGGTGGTTTAAACTACATTATATTGTTGACTTTGGGCGCACTAGAGCCCCTAGGAGGTGCTTTAAACTACATTATAATGTTGACTTTGGGCGCACTAGAGCCCCTAGGAGGTGGTTTAAACTACATTATATTGTTGACATTGGGCGCACTAGAGCCCCTAGGAGGTGGTTTAAACTCCATTATATTGTTCACTTTGGGCGCACTAGAGCCCCTAGGAGGTGCTTTAAACTACATTATAATGTTGACTTTGGGCTCACTAGAGCCCCTAGGAGGTGGTTTAAACTACATTATATTGTTGACTTTGGGCGCACTAGAGCCCCTAGGAGGTGGTTTAAACTACATTATATTGTTGACTTTGGGCGCACTAGAGCCCCTAGGAGGTGGTTTAAACTACATTATATTGTTGACTTTGGGCACTAGAGCCCCTACTAGAGCCCCTAGGAGGTGGTTTAAACTACATTATATTGTTGACTTTGGGCGCACTAGAGCCCCTAGGAGGTGCTTTAAACTACATTATATTGTTGACATTGGGCGCACTAGAGCCCCTAGGAGGTGGTTTAAACTACATTATATTGTTCACTTTGGGCGCACTAGAGCCCCTAGGAGGTGGTGTAAACTACATTATATTGTTGACTTTGGGCGCACTAGAGCCCCTAGGAGGTGGTTTAAACTACATTATATTGTTGACTTTGGGCGCACTAGAGCCCCTAGTAGGTGGTTTAAACTACATTATATTGTTGACTTTGGGCGCACTAGAGCCCCTAGGAGGTGGTTTAAACTACATTATATTGTTGACTTTGGGCGCACTAGAGCCCCTAGGAGGTGGTTTAAACTACATTATATTGTTGACTTTGGGCGCACTAGAGCCCCTAGGAGGTGGTTTAAACTACATTATATTGTTGACTTTGGGCGCACTAGAGCCCCTAGGAGGTGCTTTAAACTACATTATATTGTTGACTTTGAGCGCACTAGAGCCCCTAGGAGGTGGTTTAAACTACATTATATTGTTGACATTGGGCGCACTAGAGCCCCTAGGAGGTGGTTTAAACTACATTATATTGTTGACTTTGGGCGCACTAGAGCCCCTAGGAGGTGGTTTAAACTACATTATATTGTTGACTTTGGGCGCACTAGAGCCCCTAGGAGGTGCTTTAAACTACATTATAATGTTGACTTGGGGCGCACTAGAGCCCCTAGGAGGTGGTTTAAACTACATTATATTGTTGACATTGGGCGCACTAGAGCCCCTAGGAGGTGGTTTAAACTACATTATATTGTTCACTTTGGGCGCACTAGAGCCCCTAGGAGGTGGTGTAAACTACATTATATTGTTGACTTTGGGCGCACTAGAGCCCCTAGGAGGTGGTTTAAACTACATTATATTGTTGACTTTGGGCGCACTAGAGCCCCTAGGAGGTGGTTTAAACTACATTATATTGTTGACTTTGGGCGCACTAGAGCCCCTAGGAGGTGGTTTAAACTACATTATATTGTTGACTTTGGGCGCACTAGAGCCCCTAGGAGGTGGTTTAAACTACATTATATTGTTGACTTTGGGCGCACTAGAGCCCCTAGGAGGTGGTTTAAACTACATTATATTGTTGACTTTGGGCGCACTAGAGCCCCTAGGAGGTGCTTTAAACTACATTATAATGTTGACTTTGGGCGCACTAGAGCCCCTAGGAGGTGGTTTAAACTACATTATATTGTTGACTTTGGGCGCACTAGAGCCCCTAGGAGGTGGTTTAAACTACATTATATTGTTGACTTTGGGCGCACTAGAGCTCCTAGGAGGTGGTTTAAACTACATTATATTGTTGACTTTGGGCGCACTAGAGCCCCTAGGAGGTGCTTTAAACTACATTATAATGTTGACTTTGGGCTCACTAGAGCCCCTAGGAGGTGGTTTAAACTACATTATATTGTTGACTTTGGGCGCACTAGAGCCCCTAGGAGGTGGTTTAAACTACATTATATTGTTGACTTTGGGCGCACTAGAGCCCCTAGGAGGTGGTTTAAACTACATTATATTGTTGACTTTGGGCGCACTAGAGCCCCTAGGAGGTGGTTTAAACTACATTATATTGTTGACTTTGGGCGCACTAGAGCCCCTAGGAGGTGCTTTAAACTACATTATAATGTTGACTTTGGGCGCACTAGAGCCCCTAGGAGGTGGTTTAAACTACATTATATTGTTGACATTGGGCGCACTAGAGCCCCTAGGAGGTGGTTTAAACTCCATTATATTGTTCACTTTGGGCGCACTAGAGCCCCTAGGAGGTGCTTTAAACTACATTATAATGTTGACTTTGGGCTCACTAGAGCCCCTAGGAGGTGGTTTAAACTACATTATATTGTTGACTTTGGGCGCACTAGAGCCCCTAGGAGGTGGTTTAAACTACATTATATTGTTGACTTTGGGCGCACTAGAGCCCCTAGGAGGTGGTTTAAACTACATTATATTGTTGACTTTGGGCGCACTAGAGCCCCTAGGAGGTGGTTTAAACTACATTATATTGTTGACTTTGGGCGCACTAGAGCCCCTAGGAGGTGCTTTAAACTACATTATATTGTTGACATTGGGCGCACTAGAGCCCCTAGGAGGTGGTTTAAACTACATTATATTGTTGACTTTGGGCGCACTAGAGCCCCTAGGAGGTGGTGTAAACTACATTATATTGTTGACTTTGAGCGCACTAGAGCCCCTAGGAGGTGGTTTAAACTACATTATATTGTTGACATTGGGCGCACTAGAGCCCCTAGGAGGTGCTTTAAACTACATTATAATGTTGACTTTGGGCGCACTAGAGCCCCTAGGAGGTGGTTTAAACTACATTATATTGTTGACTTTGGGCTCACTAGAGCCCCTAGGAGGTGGTTTAAACTACATTATATTGTTGACTTTGGGCGCACTAGAGCCCCTAGGAGGTGGTTTAAACTACATTATATTGTTGACTTTGGGCGCACTAGAGCCCCTAGGAGGTGGTTTAAACTACATTATATTGTTGACTTTGAGCGCACTAGAGCCCCTAGGAGGTGGTTTAAACTACATTATATTGTTGACTTTGGGCGCACTAGAGCCCCTAGGAGGTGGTTTAAACTACATTATATTGTTGACTTTGGGCGCACTAGAGCCCCTAGGAGGTGCTTTAAACTACATTATAATGTTGACTTGGGCGCACTAGAGCCCCTAGGAGGTGGTTTAAACTACATTATATTGTTGACTTTGGGCGCACTAGAGCCCCTAGGAGGTGGTTTAAACTACATTATATTGTTGACTTTGGGCGCACTAGAGCCCCTAGGAGGTGGTTTAAACTACATTATATTGTTGACTTTGGGCGCACTAGAGCCCCTAGGAGGTGCTTTAAACTACATTATAATGTTGACTTTGGGCGCACTAGAGCCCCTAGGAGGTGGTTTAAACTACATTATATTGTTGACATTGGGCGCACTAGAGCCCTAGGAGGTGGTTTAAACTCCATTATATTGTTCACTTTGGGCGCACTAGAGCCCCTAGGAGGTGCTTTAAACTACATTATAATGTTGACTTTGGGCTCACTAGAGCCCCTAGGAGGTGGTTTAAACTACATTATATTGTTGACTTTGGGCGCACTAGAGCCCCTAGGAGGTGGTTTAAACTACATTATATTGTTGACTTTGGGCGCACTAGAGCCCCTAGGAGGTGGTTTAAACTACATTATATTGTTGACTTTGGGCGCACTAGAGCCCCTAGGAGGTGGTTTAAACTACATTATATTGTTGACTTTGGGCGCACTAGAGCCCCTAGGAGGTGCTTTAAACTACATTATATTGTTGACATTGGGCGCACTAGAGCCCCTAGGAGGTGGTTTAAACTACATTATATTGTTCACTTTGGGCGCACTAGAGCCCCTAGGAGGTGGTGTAAACTACATTATATTGTTGACTTTGGGCGCACTAGAGCCCCTAGGAGGTGGTTTAAACTACATTATATTGTTGACTTTGGGCGCACTAGAGCCCCTAGTAGGTGGTTTAAACTACATTATATTGTTGACTTTGGGCGCACTAGAGCCCCTAGGAGGTGGTTTAAACTACATTATATTGTTGACTTTGGGCGCACTAGAGCCCCTAGGAGGTGGTTTAAACTACATTATATTGTTGACTTTGGGCGCACTAGAGCCCCTAGGAGGTGGTTTAAACTACATTATATTGTTGACTTTGGGCGCACTAGAGCCCCTAGGAGGTGCTTTAAACTACATTATATTGTTGACTTTGAGCGCACTAGAGCCCCTAGGAGGTGGTTTAAACTACATTATATTGTTGACATTGGGCGCACTAGAGCCCCTAGGAGGTGGTTTAAACTACATTATATTGTTGACTTTGGGCGCACTAGAGCCCCTAGGAGGTGGTTTAAACTACATTATATTGTTGACTTTGGGCGCACTAGAGCCCCTAGGAGGTGCTTTAAACTACATTATAATGTTGACTTGGGCGCACTAGAGCCCCTAGGAGGTGGTTTAAACTACATTATATTGTTGACATTGGGCGCACTAGAGCCCCTAGGAGGTGGTTTAAACTACATTATATTGTTCACTTTGGGCGCACTAGAGCCCCTAGGAGGTGGTGTAAACTACATTATATTGTTGACTTTGGGCGCACTAGAGCCCCTAGGAGGTGGTTTAAACTACATTATATTGTTGACTTTGGGCGCACTAGAGCCCCTAGGAGGTGGTTTAAACTACATTATATTGTTGACTTTGGGCGCACTAGAGCCCCTAGGAGGTGGTTTAAACTACATTATATTGTTGACTTTGGGCGCACTAGAGCCCCTAGGAGGTGGTTTAAACTACATTATATTGTTGACTTTGGGCGCACTAGAGCCCCTAGGAGGTGGTTTAAACTACATTATATTGTTGACTTTGGGCGCACTAGAGCCCCTAGGAGGTGCTTTAAACTACATTATAATGTTGACTTTGGGCGCACTAGAGCCCCTAGGAGGTGGTTTAAACTACATTATATTGTTGACTTTGGGCGCACTAGAGCCCCTAGGAGGTGGTTTAAACTACATTATATTGTTGACTTTGGGCGCACTAGAGCTCCTAGGAGGTGGTTTAAACTACATTATATTGTTGACTTTGGGCGCACTAGAGCCCCTAGGAGGTGCTTTAAACTACATTATAATGTTGACTTTGGGCTCACTAGAGCCCCTAGGAGGTGGTTTAAACTACATTATATTGTTGACTTTGGGCGCACTAGAGCCCCTAGGAGGTGGTTTAAACTACATTATATTGTTGACTTTGGGCGCACTAGAGCCCCTAGGAGGTGGTTTAAACTACATTATATTGTTGACTTTGGGCGCACTAGAGCCCCTAGGAGGTGGTTTAAACTACATTATATTGTTGACTTTGGGCGCACTAGAGCCCCTAGGAGGTGCTTTAAACTACATTATATTGTTGACATTGGGCGCACTAGAGCCCCTAGGAGGTGGTTTAAACTACATTATATTGTTGACTTTGGGCGCACTAGAGCCCCTAGGAGGTGGTGTAAACTACATTATATTGTTGACTTTGAGCGCACTAGAGCCCCTAGGAGGTGGTTTAAACTACATTATATTGTTGACATTGGGCGCACTAGAGCCCCTAGGAGGTGCTTTAAACTACATTATAATGTTGACTTTGGGCGCACTAGAGCCCCTAGGAGGTGGTTTAAACTACATTATATTGTTGACTTTGGGCGCACTAGAGCCCCTAGGAGGTGGTTTAAACTACATTATATTGTTGACTTTGGGCGCACTAGAGCCCCTAGGAGGTGGTTTAAACTACATTATATTGTTGACATTGGGCGCACTAGAGCCCCTAGGAGGTGCTTTAAACTACATTATAATGTTGACTTTGGGCGCACTAGAGCCCCTAGGAGGTGGTTTAAACTACATTATATTGTTGACTTTGGGCGCACTAGAGCTCCTAGGAGGTGGTTTAAACTACATTATATTGTTGACTTTGGGCGCACTAGAGCCCCTAGGAGGTGGTTTAAACTACATTATATTGTTGACTTTGGGCGCACTAGAGCCCCTAGGAGGTGGTTTAAACTACATTATATTGTTGACTTTGGGCGCACTAGAGCCCCTAGGAGGTGGTTTAAACTACATTATATTGTTGACTTTGGGCGCACTAGAGCCCCTAGGAGGTGCTTTAAACTACATTATAATGTTGACTTTGGGCGCACTAGAGCCCCTAGGAGGTGGTTTAAACTACATTATATTGTTGACATTGGGCGCACTAGAGCCCCTAGGAGGTGGTTTAAACTACATTATATTGTTGACTTTGGGCGCACTAGAGCCCCTAGGAGGTGGTTTAAACTACATTATAATGTTGACTTTGGGCGCACTAGAGCCCCTAGGAGGTGGTTTAAACTACATTATAATGTTGACTTTGAGCGCACTAGAGCCCCTAGGAGGTGGTTTAAACTACATTATAATGTTGACTTTGGGCGCACTAGAGCCCCTAGGAGGTGGTTTAAACTACATTATATTGTTGACTTTGGGTGCACTAGAGCCCCTAGGAGGTGGTTTAAACTAAATTATATTGTTGACTTTGGGCGCACTAGAGCCCCTAGGAGGTGGTTTAAACTACATTATATTGTTGACTTTGGGCGCACTAGAGCCCCTAGGAGGTGGTTTAAACTACATTATATTGTTGACTTTGGGCGCACTAGAGCCCCTAGGAGGTGGTTTAAACTACATTATATTGTTGACTTTGGGGGCACTAGAGCCCCTAGGAGGTGCTTTAAACTACATTATAATGTTGACTTTGGGCGCACTAGAGCCCCTAGGAGGTGGTTTAAACTACATTATATTGTTGACTTTGGGCGCACTAGAGCCCCTAGGAGGTGGTTTAAACTACATTATATTGTTGACTTTGGGCGCACTAGAGCCCCTAGGAGGTGGTTTAAACTACATTATATTGTTGACTTTGAGCGCACTAGAGCCCCTAGGAGGTGGTTTAAACTACATTATATTGTTGACTTTGGGCGCACTAGAGCCCCTAGGAGGTGGTTTAAACTACATTATATTGTTGACTTTGGGCGCACTAGAGCCCCTAGGAGGTGGTTTAAACTACATTATATTGTTGACTTTGAGCGCACTAGAGCCCCTAGGAAGTGGTTTAAACTACATTATATTGTTGACTTTGGGCGCACTAGAGCCCCTAGGAGGTGGTTTAAACTACATTATATTGTTGACTTTGGGCGCACTAGAGCCCCTAGGAGGTGCTTTAAACTACATTATAATGTTGACTTTGGGCGCACTAGAGCCCCTAGGAGGTGGTTTAAACTACATTATATTGTTGACATTGGGCGCACTAGAGCCCCTAGCAGGTGGTTTAAACTACATTATATTGTTGACTTTGGGCGCACTAGAGCCCCTAGGAGGTGGTGTAAACTACATTATATTGTTGACTTTGGGCGCACTAGAGCCCCTAGGAGGTGGTTTAAACTACATTATATTGTTGACTTTGGGCGCACTAGAGCCCCTAGGAGGTGGTTTAAACTACATTATATTGTTGACTTTGAGCGCACTAGAGCCCCTAGGAGGTGGTTTAAACTACATTATATTGTTGACTTTGGGCGCACTAGAGCCCCTAGGAGGTGGTTTAAACTACATTATATTGTTGACTTTGGGCGCACTAGAGCCCCTAGGAGGTGGTTTAAACTACATTATATTGTTGACTTTGGTCGCACTAGAGCCCCTAGGAGGTGGTTTAAACTACATTATATTGTTGACTTTGGGCGCACTAGAGCCCCTAGGAGGTGGTTTAAACTACATTATATTGTTGACTTTGGGCGCACTAGAGCCCCTAGGAGGTGCTTTAAACTACATTATAATGTTGACTTTGGGCGCACTAGAGCCCCTAGGAGGTGGTTTAAACTACATTATATTGTAGACATTGGGCGCACTAGAGCCCCTAGGAGGTGGTTTAAACTACATTATATTGTTGACTTTGGGCGCACTAGAGCCCCTAGGAGGTGGTTTAAACTACATTATATTGTTGACTTTGGGCGCACTAGAGCCCCTAGGAGGTGCTTTAAACTACATTATAATGTTGACTTTGGGCGCACTAGAGCCCCTAGGAGGTGGTTTAAACTACATTATATTGTTGACATTGGGCGCACTAGAGCCCCTAGGAGGTGGTTTAAACTACATTATATTGTTGACTTTGGGCGCACTAGAGCCCCTAGGAGGTGGTTTAAACTACATTATATTGTTGACTTTGGGCGCACTAGAGCCCCTAGGAGGTGCTTTAAACTACATTATATTGTTGACTTTGGGCGCACTAGAGCCCCTAGGAGGTGGTTTAAACTACATTATATTGTTGACATTGGGCGCACTAGAGCCCCTAGGAGGTGGTTTAAACTACATTATATTGTTGACTTTGGGCGCACTAGAGCCCCTAGGAGGTGGTTTAAACTACATTATATTGTTGACTTTGGGCGCACTAGAGCCCCTAGGAGGTGGTTTAAACTACATTATATTGTTGACTTTGGGCGCACTAGAGCCCCTAGGAGGTGGTTTAAACTACATTATATTGTTGACTTTGGGCGCACTAGAGCCCCTAGGAGGTGGTTTAAACTACATTATATTGTTGACTTTGGGCGCACTAGAGCCCCTAGGAGGTGGTGTAAACTACATTATAATGTTGACTTTGGGCGCACTAGAGCCCCTAGGAGGTGGTTTAAACTACATTATATTGTTGACTTTGGGCACACTAGAGCCCCTAGGAGGTGGTTTAAACTACATTATAATGTTGACATTGGGCGCACTAGAGCCCCTAGGAGGTGGTTTAAACTACATTATATTGTTGACATTGGGCGCACTAGAGCCCCTAGGAGGTGCTTTAAACTACATTATAATGTTGACTTTGGGCGCACTAGAGCCCCTAGGAGGTGGTTTAAACTAGAATGTATGCACACATGACTGTAAGTCGCTTTGGATAAAAGCGTCTGCTAAATGGCATATATTATTATTATTATTATTATATTGTTGACTTTGGGCGCACTAGAGCCCCTAGGAGGTGGTTTAAACTACATTATATTGTTGACTTTGGGCGCACTAGAGCCCCTAGGAGGTGGTTTAAACTACATTATATTGTTGACTTTGGGCGCACTAGAGCCCCTAGGAGGTGGTTTAAACTACATTATATTGTTGACATTGGGCGCACTAGAGCCCCTAGGAGGTGGTTTAAACTACATTATAATGTTGACTTTGGGCGCACTAGAGCCCCTAGGAGGTGGTTTAAACTACATTATATTGTTGACTTTGGGCGCACTAGAGCCCCTAGGAGGTGGTTTAAACTACATTATATTGTTGACATTGGGCGCACTAGAGCCCCTAGGAGGTGCTTTAAACTACATTATAATGTTGACTTTGGGCGCACTAGAGCCCCTAGGAGGTGGTTTAAACTACATTATAATGTTGACTTTGGGCGCACTAGAGCCCCTAGGAGGTGGTTTAAACTACATTATATTGTTGACTTTGAGCGCACTAGAGCCCCTAGGAGGTGGTTTAAACTACATTATATTGTTGACTTTGGGCGCACTAGAGCCCCTAGGAGGTGGTTTAAACTACATTATATTGTTGACTTTGGGCGCACTAGAGCCCCTAGGAGGTGGTTTAAACTACATTATATTGTTGACTTTGGGCGCACTAGAGCCCCTAGGAGGTGGTTTAAACTACATTATATTGTTGACTTTGGGAGCACTAGAGCCCCTAGGAGGTGGTTTAAACTACATTATAATGTTGACTTTGGGCGCACTAGAGCCCCTAGGAGGTGGTTTAAACTACATTATATTGTTGACTTTGGGCGCACTAGAGCCCCTAGGAGGTGGTTTAAACTACATTATATTGTTGACTTTGGGCGCACTAGAGCCCCTAGGAGGTGGTTTAAACTACATTATATTGTTGACTTTGAGCGCACTAGAGCCCCTAGGAGGTGGTTTAAACTACATTATATTGTTGACTTTGGGCGCACTAGAGCCCCTAGGAGGTGGTTTAAACTACATTATATTGTTGACTTTGGGCGCACTAGAGCCCCTAGGAGGTGGTTTAAACTACATTATATTGTTGACTTTGAGCGCACTAGAGCCCCTAGGAAGTGGTTTAAACTACATTATATTGTTGACTTTGGGCGCACTAGAGCCCCTAGGAGGTGGTTTAAACTACATTATATTGTTGACTTTGGGCGCACTAGAGCCCCTAGGAGGTGCTTTAAACTACATTATAATGTTGACTTTGGGCGCACTAGAGCCCCTAGGAGGTGGTTTAAACTACATTATATTGTTGACATTGGGCGCACTAGAGCCCCTAGCAGGTGGTTTAAACTACATTATATTGTTGACTTTGGGCGCACTAGAGCCCCTAGGAGGTGGTGTAAACTACATTATATTGTTGACTTTGGGCGCACTAGAGCCCCTAGGAGGTGGTTTAAACTACATTATATTGTTGACTTTGGGCGCACTAGAGCCCCTAGGAGGTGGTTTAAACTACATTATATTGTTGACTTTGAGCGCACTAGAGCCCCTAGGAGGTGGTTTAAACTACATTATATTGTTGACTTTGGGCGCACTAGAGCCCCTAGGAGGTGGTTTAAACTACATTATATTGTTGACTTTGGGCGCACTAGAGCCCCTAGGAGGTGGTTTAAACTACATTATATTGTTGACTTTGGTCGCACTAGAGCCCCTAGGAGGTGGTTTAAACTACATTATATTGTTGACTTTGGGCGCACTAGAGCCCCTAGGAGGTGGTTTAAACTACATTATATTGTTGACTTTGGGCGCACTAGAGCCCCTAGGAGGTGCTTTAAACTACATTATAATGTTGACTTTGGGCGCACTAGAGCCCCTAGGAGGTGGTTTAAACTACATTATATTGTAGACATTGGGCGCACTAGAGCCCCTAGGAGGTGGTTTAAACTACATTATATTGTTGACTTTGGGCGCACTAGAGCCCCTAGGAGGTGGTTTAAACTACATTATATTGTTGACTTTGGGCGCACTAGAGCCCCTAGGAGGTGGTTTAAACTACATTATATTGTTGACTTTGGGCGCACTAGAGCCCCTAGGAGGTGGTTTAAACTACATTATATTGTTGACTTTGGGCGCACTAGAGCCCCTAGGAGGTGCTTTAAACTACATTATAATGTTGACTTTGGGCGCACTAGAGCCCCTAGGAGGTGGTTTAAACTACATTATATTGTTGACTTTGGGCGCACTAGAGCCCCTAGGAGGTGGTTTAAACTACATTATATTGTTGACTTTGGGCGCACTAGAGCCCCTAGGAGGTGGTTTAAACTACATTATATTGTTGACTTTGGGCGCACTAGAGCCCCTAGGAGGTGGTTTAAACTACATTATATTGTTGACTTTGGGCGCACTAGAGCCCCTAGGAGGTGGTTTAAACTACATTATATTGTTGACTTTGGGCGCACTAGAGCCCCTAGGAGGTGGTTTAAACTACATTATATTGTTGACTTTGGGCGCACTAGAGCCCCTAGGAGGTGCTTTAAACTACATTATAATGTTGACTTTGGGCGCACTAGAGCCCCTAGGAGGTGGTTTAAACTACATTATATTGTTGACATTGGGCGCACTAGAGCCCCTAGGAGGTGGTTTAAACTACATTATATTGTTGACTTTGGGCGCACTAGAGCCCCTAGGAGGTGGTTTAAACTACATTATAATGTTGACTTTGGGCGCACTAGAGCCCCTAGGAGGTGGTTTAAACTACATTATAATGTTGACTTTGGGCGCACTAGAGCCCCTAGGAGGTGGTTTAAACTACATTATATTGTTGACTTTGGGCGCACTAGAGCCCCTAGGAGGTGGTTTAAACTACATTATATTGTTGACTTTGGGCGCACTAGAGCCCCTAGGAGGTGGTTTAAACTACATTATATTGTTGACTTTGGGGGCACTAGAGCCCCTAGGAGGTGCTTTAAACTACATTATAATGTTGACTTTGGGCGCACTAGAGCCCCTAGGAGGTGGTTTAAACTACATTATATTGTTGACTTTGGGCGCACTAGAGCCCCTAGGAGGTGGTTTAAACTACATTATATTGTTGACTTTGGGCGCACTAGAGCCCCTAGGAGGTGGTTTAAACTACATTATATTGTTGACTTTGAGCGCACTAGAGCCCCTAGGAGGTGGTTTAAACTACATTATATTGTTGACTTTGGGCGCACTAGAGCCCCTAGGAGGTGGTTTAAACTACATTATATTGTTGACTTTGGGCGCACTAGAGCCCCTAGGAGGTGGTTTAAACTACATTATATTGTTGACTTTGAGCGCACTAGAGCCCCTAGGAAGTGGTTTAAACTACATTATATTGTTGACTTTGGGCGCACTAGAGCCCCTAGGAGGTGGTTTAAACTACATTATATTGTTGACTTTGGGCGCACTAGAGCCCCTAGGAGGTGCTTTAAACTACATTATAATGTTGACTTTGGGCGCACTAGAGCCCCTAGGAGGTGGTTTAAACTACATTATATTGTTGACATTGGGCGCACTAGAGCCCCTAGCAGGTGGTTTAAACTACATTATATTGTTGACTTTGGGCGCACTATAACTACATTATATTGTTGACTTTGGGCGCACTAGAGCCCCTAGGAGGTGGTTTAAACTACATTATATTGTTGACTTTGGGCGCACTAGAGCCCCTAGGAGGTGGTTTAAACTACATTATATTGTTGACTTTGGGGGCACTAGAGCCCCTAGGAGGTGCTTTAAACTACATTATAATGTTGACTTTGGGCGCACTAGAGCCCCTAGGAGGTGGTTTAAACTACATTATATTGTTGACTTTGGGCGCACTAGAGCCCCTAGGAGGTGGTTTAAACTACATTATATTGTTGACTTTGGCGCACTAGAGCCCCTAGGAGGTGGTTTAAACTACATTATATTGTTGACTTTGGGCGCACTAGAGCCCCTAGGAGGTGGTTTAAACTACATTATATTGTTGACTTTGGGCGCACTAGAGCCCCTAGGAGGTGGTTTAAACTACATTATATTGTTGACTTTGGTCGCACTAGAGCCCCTAGGAGGTGGTTTAAACTACATTATATTGTTGACTTTGGGCGCACTAGAGCCCCTAGGAGGTGGTTTAAACTACATTATATTGTTGACTTTGGGCGCACTAGAGCCCCTAGGAGGTGGTTTAAACTACATTATATTGTTGACTTTGGGCGCACTAGAGCCCCTAGGAGGTGCTTTAAACTACATTATATTGTTGACTTTGGGCGCACTAGAGCCCCTAGGAGGTGGTTTAAACTACATTATATTGTTGACTTTGGGCGCACTAGAGCCCCTAGGAGGTGGTTTAAACTACATTATATTGTTGACTTTGAGCGCACTAGAGCCCCTAGGAAGTGGTTTAAACTACATTATATTGTTGACTTTGGGCGCACTAGAGCCCCTAGGAGGTGGTTTAAACTACATTATATTGTTGACTTTGGGCGCACTAGAGCCCCTAGGAGGTGCTTTAAACTACATTATAATGTTGACTTTGGGCGCACTAGAGCCCCTAGGAGGTGGTTTAAACTACATTATATTGTTGACATTGGGCGCACTAGAGCCCCTAGCAGGTGGTTTAAACTACATTATATTGTTGACTTTGGGCGCACTAGAGCCCCTAGGAGGTGGTGTAAACTACATTATATTGTTGACTTTGGGCGCACTAGAGCCCCTAGGAGGTGGTTTAAACTACATTATATTGTTGACTTTGGGCGCACTAGAGCCCCTAGGAGGTGGTTTAAACTACATTATATTGTTGACTTTGGGCGCACTAGAGCCCCTAGGAGGTGGTTTAAACTACATTATATTGTTGACTTTGAGCGCACTAGAGCCCCTAGGAAGTGGTTTAAACTACATTATATTGTTGACTTTGGGCGCACTAGAGCCCCTAGGAGGTGGTGTAAACTACATTATATTGTTGACTTTGGGCGCACTAGAGCCCCTAGGAGGTGGTTTAAACTACATTATATTGTTGACTTTGGGCGCACTAGAGCCCCTAGGAGGTGGTTTAAACTACATTATATTGTTGACTTTGAGCGCACTAGAGCCCCTAGGAGGTGGTTTAAACTACATTATATTGTTGACTTTGGGCGCACTAGAGCCCCTAGGAGGTGGTTTAAACTACATTATATTGTTGACTTTGGGCGCACTAGAGCCCCTAGGAGGTGGTTTAAACTACATTATATTGTTGACTTTGGTCGCACTAGAGCCCCTAGGAGGTGGTTTAAACTACATTATATTGTTGACTTTGGGCGCACTAGAGCCCCTAGGAGGTGGTTTAAACTACATTATATTGTTGACTTTGGGCGCACTAGAGCCCCTAGGAGGTGCTTTAAACTACATTATAATGTTGACTTTGGGCGCACTAGAGCCCCTAGGAGGTGGTTTAAACTACATTATATTGTAGACATTGGGCGCACTAGAGCCCCTAGGAGGTGGTTTAAACTACATTATATTGTTGACTTTGGGCGCACTAGAGCCCCTAGGAGGTGGTTTAAACTACATTATATTGTTGACTTTGGGCGCACTAGAGCCCCTAGGAGGTGGTTTAAACTACATTATATTGTTGACTTTGGGCGCACTAGAGCCCCTAGGAGGTGGTTTAAACTACATTATATTGTTGACTTTGGGCGCACTAGAGCCCCTAGGAGGTGCTTTAAACTACATTATAATGTTGACTTTGGGCGCACTAGAGCCCCTAGGAGGTGGTTTAAACTACATTATATTGTTGACTTTGGGCGCACTAGAGCCCCTAGGAGGTGGTTTAAACTACATTATATTGTTGACTTTGGGCGCACTAGAGCCCCTAGGAGGTGGTTTAAACTACATTATATTGTTGACTTTGGGCGCACTAGAGCCCCTAGGAGGTGGTTTAAACTACATTATATTGTTGACTTTGGGCGCACTAGAGCCCCTAGGAGGTGGTTTAAACTACATTATATTGTTGACTTTGGGCGCACTAGAGCCCCTAGGAGGTGGTTTAAACTACATTATATTGTTGACTTTGGGCGCACTAGAGCCCCTAGGAGGTGCTTTAAACTACATTATAATGTTGACTTTGGGCGCACTAGAGCCCCTAGGAGGTGGTTTAAACTACATTATATTGTTGACATTGGGCGCACTAGAGCCCCTAGGAGGTGGTTTAAACTACATTATATTGTTGACTTTGGGCGCACTAGAGCCCCTAGGAGGTGGTTTAAACTACATTATAATGTTGACTTTGGGCGCACTAGAGCCCCTAGGAGGTGGTTTAAACTACATTATAATGTTGACTTTGGGCGCACTAGAGCCCCTAGGAGGTGGTTTAAACTACATTATATTGTTGACTTTGGGCGCACTAGAGCCCCTAGGAGGTGGTTTAAACTACATTATATTGTTGACTTTGGGCGCACTAGAGCCCCTAGGAGGTGGTTTAAACTACATTATATTGTTGACTTTGGGGGCACTAGAGCCCCTAGGAGGTGCTTTAAACTACATTATAATGTTGACTTTGGGCGCACTAGAGCCCCTAGGAGGTGGTTTAAACTACATTATATTGTTGACTTTGGGCGCACTAGAGCCCCTAGGAGGTGGTTTAAACTACATTATATTGTTGACTTTGGGCGCACTAGAGCCCCTAGGAGGTGGTTTAAACTACATTATATTGTTGACTTTGAGCGCACTAGAGCCCCTAGGAGGTGGTTTAAACTACATTATATTGTTGACTTTGGGCGCACTAGAGCCCCTAGGAGGTGGTTTAAACTACATTATATTGTTGACTTTGGGCGCACTAGAGCCCCTAGGAGGTGGTTTAAACTACATTATATTGTTGACTTTGAGCGCACTAGAGCCCCTAGGAAGTGGTTTAAACTACATTATATTGTTGACTTTGGGCGCACTAGAGCCCCTAGGAGGTGGTTTAAACTACATTATATTGTTGACTTTGGGCGCACTAGAGCCCCTAGGAGGTGCTTTAAACTACATTATAATGTTGACTTTGGGCGCACTAGAGCCCCTAGGAGGTGGTTTAAACTACATTATATTGTTGACATTGGGCGCACTAGAGCCCCTAGCAGGTGGTTTAAACTACATTATATTGTTGACTTTGGGCGCACTAGAGCCCCTAGGAGGTGGTGTAAACTACATTATATTGTTGACTTTGAGCGCACTAGAGCCCCTAGGAGGTGGTTTAAACTACATTATATTGTTGACTTTGGGCGCACTAGAGCCCCTAGGAGGTGGTTTAAACTACATTATATTGTTGACTTTGGGCGCACTAGAGCCCCTAGGAGGTGGTTTAAACTACATTATATTGTTGACTTTGAGCGCACTAGAGCCCCTAGGAAGTGGTTTAAACTACATTATATTGTTGACTTTGGGCGCACTAGAGCCCCTAGGAGGTGGTTTAAACTACATTATATTGTTGACTTTGGGCGCACTAGAGCCCCTAGGAGGTGGTTTAAACTACATTATATTGTTGACTTTGGGCGCACTAGAGCCCCTAGGAGGTGGTTTAAACTACATTATATTGTTGACTTTGAGCGCACTAGAGCCCCTAGGAGGTGGTTTAAACTACATTATATTGTTGACTTTGGGCGCACTAGAGCCCCTAGGAGGTGGTTTAAACTACATTATATTGTTGACTTTGGGCGCACTAGAGCCCCTAGGAGGTGGTTTAAACTACATTATATTGTTGACTTTGGTCGCACTAGAGCCCCTAGGAGGTGGTTTAAACTACATTATATTGTTGACTTTGGGCGCACTAGAGCCCCTAGGAGGTGGTTTAAACTACATTATATTGTTGACTTTGGGCGCACTAGAGCCCCTAGGAGGTGCTTTAAACTACATTATAATGTTGACTTTGGGCGCACTAGAGCCCCTAGGAGGTGGTTTAAACTACATTATATTGTAGACATTGGGCGCACTAGAGCCCCTAGGAGGTGGTTTAAACTACATTATATTGTTGACTTTGGGCGCACTAGAGCCCCTAGGAGGTGGTTTAAACTACATTATATTGTTGACTTTGGGCGCACTAGAGCCCCTAGGAGGTGCTTTAAACTACATTATAATGTTGACTTTGGGCGCACTAGAGCCCCTAGGAGGTGGTTTAAACTACATTATATTGTTGACTTTGGGCGCACTAGAGCCCCTAGGAGGTGGTTTAAACTACATTATATTGTTGACTTTGGGCGCACTAGAGCCCCTAGGAGGTGGTTTAAACTACATTATATTGTTGACTTTGGGCGCACTAGAGCCCCTAGGAGGTGCTTTAAACTACATTATATTGTTGACTTTGGGCGCACTAGAGCCCCTAGGAGGTGGTTTAAACTACATTATATTGTTGACATTGGGCGCACTAGAGCCCCTAGGAGGTGGTTTAAACTACATTATATTGTTGACTTTGGGCGCACTAGAGCCCCTAGGAGGTGGTTTAAACTACATTATATTGTTGACTTTGGGCGCACTAGAGCCCCTAGGAGGTGGTTTAAACTACATTATATTGTTGACTTTGGGCGCACTAGAGCCCCTAGGAGGTGGTTTAAACTACATTATATTGTTGACTTTGGGCGCACTAGAGCCCCTAGGAGGTGGTTTAAACTACATTATATTGTTGACTTTGGGCGCACTAGAGCCCCTAGGAGGTGGTGTAAACTACATTATAATGTTGACTTTGGGCGCACTAGAGCCCCTAGGAGGTGGTTTAAACTACATTATATTGTTGACTTTGGGCACACTAGAGCCCCTAGGAGGTGGTTTAAACTACATTATAATGTTGACATTGGGCGCACTAGAGCCCCTAGGAGGTGGTTTAAACTACATTATATTGTTGACATTGGGCGCACTAGAGCCCCTAGGAGGTGCTTTAAACTACATTATAATGTTGACTTTGGGCGCACTAGAGCCCCTAGGAGGTGGTTTAAACTACATTATATTGTTGACTTTGGGCGCACTAGAGCCCCTAGGAGGTGGTTTAAACTACATTATATTGTTGACTTTGGGCGCACTAGAGCCCCTAGTAGGTGGTTTAAACTACATTATATTGTTGACTTTGGGCGCACTAGAGCCCCTAGGAGGTGGTTTAAACTACATTATATTGTTGACATTGGGCGCACTAGAGCCCCTAGGAGGTGGTTTAAACTACATTATAATGTTGACTTTGGGCGCACTAGAGCCCCTAGGAGGTGGTTTAAACTACATTATATTGTTGACTTTGGGCGCACTAGAGCCCCTAGGAGGTGGTTTAAACTACATTATATTGTTGACTTTGGGCGCACTAGAGCCCCTAGGAGGTGCTTTAAACTACATTATAATGTTGACTTTGGGCGCACTAGAGCCCCTAGGAGGTGGTTTAAACTACATTATATTGTAGACATTGGGCGCACTAGAGCCCCTAGGAGGTGGTTTAAACTACATTATATTGTTGACTTTGGGCGCACTAGAGCCCCTAGGAGGTGGTTTAAACTACATTATATTGTTGACTTTGGGCGCACTAGAGCCCCTAGGAGGTGCTTTAAACTACATTATAATGTTGACTTTGGGCGCACTAGAGCCCCTAGGAGGTGGTTTAAACTACATTATATTGTTGACTTTGGGCGCACTAGAGCCCCTAGGAGGTGGTTTAAACTACATTATATTGTTGACTTTGGGCGCACTAGAGCCCCTAGGAGGTGGTTTAAACTACATTATATTGTTGACTTTGGGCGCACTAGAGCCCCTAGGAGGTGCTTTAAACTACATTATATTGTTGACTTTGGGCGCACTAGAGCCCCTAGGAGGTGGTTTAAACTACATTATATTGTTGACATTGGGCGCACTAGAGCCCCTAGGAGGTGGTTTAAACTACATTATATTGTTGACTTTGGGCGCACTAGAGCCCCTAGGAGGTGGTTTAAACTACATTATATTGTTGACTTTGGGCGCACTAGAGCCCCTAGGAGGTGGTTTAAACTACATTATATTGTTGACTTTGGGCGCACTAGAGCCCCTAGGAGGTGGTTTAAACTACATTATATTGTTGACTTTGGGCGCACTAGAGCCCCTAGGAGGTGGTTTAAACTACATTATATTGTTGACTTTGGGCGCACTAGAGCCCCTAGGAGGTGGTGTAAACTACATTATAATGTTGACTTTGGGCGCACTAGAGCCCCTAGGAGGTGGTTTAAACTACATTATATTGTTGACTTTGGGCACACTAGAGCCCCTAGGAGGTGGTTTAAACTACATTATAATGTTGACATTGGGCGCACTAGAGCCCCTAGGAGGTGGTTTAAACTACATTATATTGTTGACATTGGGCGCACTAGAGCCCCTAGGAGGTGCTTTAAACTACATTATAATGTTGACTTTGGGCGCACTAGAGCCCCTAGGAGGTGGTTTAAACTACATTATATTGTTGACTTTGGGCGCACTAGAGCCCCTAGGAGGTGGTTTAAACTACATTATATTGTTGACTTTGGGCGCACTAGAGCCCCTAGTAGGTGGTTTAAACTACATTATATTGTTGACTTTGGGCGCACTAGAGCCCCTAGGAGGTGGTTTAAACTACATTATATTGTTGACATTGGGCGCACTAGAGCCCCTAGGAGGTGGTTTAAACTACATTATAATGTTGACTTTGGGCGCACTAGAGCCCCTAGGAGGTGGTTTAAACTACATTATATTGTTGACTTTGGGCGCACTAGAGCCCCTAGGAGGTGGTTTAAACTACATTATATTGTTGACTTTGGGCGCACTAGAGCCCCTAGGAGGTGGTTTAAACTACATTATATTGTTGACATTGGGCGCACTAGAGCCCCTAGGAGGTGCTTTAAACTACATTATAATGTTGACTTTGGGCGCACTAGAGCCCCTAGGAGGTGGTTTAAACTACATTATAATGTTGACTTTGGGCGCACTAGAGCCCCTAGGAGGTGGTTTAAACTACATTATAATGTTGACTTTGAGCGCACTAGAGCCCCTAGGAGGTGGTTTAAACTACATTATAATGTTGACTTTGGGCGCACTAGAGCCCCTAGGAAGTGGTTTAAACTAAATTATATTGTTGACTTTGGGCGCACTAGAGCCCCTAGGAGGTGGTTTAAACTACATTATATTGTTGACTTTGGGCGCACTAGAGCCCCTAGGAGGTGGTTTAAACTACATTATAATGTTGACTTTGGGAGCACTAGAGCCCCTAGGAGGTGGTTTAAACTACATTATATTGTTGACTTTGGGCGCACTAGAGCCCCGAGGAGGTGGTTTAAACTACATTATATTGTTGACTTTGGGCGCACTAGAGCCCCTAGGAGGTGGTTTAAACTACATTATATTGTTGACTTTGGGCGCACTAGAGCCCCTAGGAGATGGTTTAAACTACATTATATTGTTGACTTTGGGCTCACTAGAGCCCCTAGGAGGTGGTTTAAACTACATTATATTGTTGACTTTGGGCGCACTAGAGCCCCTAGGAGGTGGTTTAAACTACATTATATTGTTGACTTTGGGCGCACTAGAGCCCCTAGGAGGTGGTTTAAACTACATTATATTGTTGACTTTGGGCGCACTAGAGCCCCTAGGAGGTGGTTTAAACTACATTATATTGTTGACTTTGGGCGCACTAGAGCCCCTAGGAGGTGGTTTAAACTACATTATATTGTTGACTTTGGGCGCACTAGAGCCCCTAGGAGGTGGTTTAAACTACATTATAATGTTGACTTTGGGCGCACTAGAGCCCCTAGGAGGTGGTTTAAACTACATTATAATGTTGACTTTGGGCGCACTAGAGCCCCTAGGAGGTGGTTTAAACTACATTATATTGTTGACTTTGGGCGCACTAGAGCCCCTAGGAGGTGGTTTAAACTACATTATAATGTTGACTTTGCTTAAAGAAAACGGTATAACATAGAAGTTATGGAACTCCCTCACGTAGTTCTTTTTATGGGGGAAAGTCCTCAATGAAACGGATATTAAATGTGGAGAATGATCAATTTGCCTCCGTTGGCCATCAAGTAGCCAATTAGTAAATATACCATGGTAGGCTACTATTTGATACAATAAATATGTTGAAATGGCGGAGTCATTGCAAATCAATGTGCCACCTTGTGTAGTCTACCTGGAGCTGTCGAACCTATTTAATAAATATGCTATAATTTATCTTTATGTTAGTGTGCAATTATTAATGGAGCTGTCGAACCTATTTAATAAATATGCTATAATTTAGCCTTATGTTAGTATGCAATTATTAATGGACATGTTTCGTTAATTAATTTGAAGTTATTTAAACTCTATCGCAATTGCTGATCAGTTAGAACGCATTAGATTGCCGGTGACAGTCAGATGAGGCTACAGGTGAAACAAATTCAAAACAGTAAACACTGCCTGTTGTTGACAAGCATATTCAGGATATATACATATTATTCATATTTCATTCAATGATTGAAATTATGAGCCCATCCTCAGTAGCCTATTCAAGCAGTCTATTGGGGAAACAATTACTGTTACCTCGAAATCGCCTCGCTATTCATGTTGAATACATTCGTCTGTTTGAACTAAGTGAGCTGCTAAATCGTTCAGTTTATATCTTGACTACATCTTGTCTAGTCTACTGTAGTCTATCTGAAATGATATGTAGGCCAATCAGGGACTATAGGCTACCTTCCTTTATCCAAGCAAAATTGAATTACAATCATAAACCCAGATTTTAGTCTGCAGCCTATTGAAATGACAAGTCAATCTCTCAAATGGACCATTTATAACGGTTTGCAGTCTTAACATCTGGCGGATAATAACAGCACAATTTCCGGAATTAAGCCTAACATGAGTTCAGTCACGTCCGTTCAAGTGGTTCTTGCTCAGAGATTTTGTGATCCTATGTCCAACTTTCATCACTCAATCTCCCCAATCTTCTTCCCACTACAAAACTACCATTCCAGTGTTTTACTTGCTATATTGTATTTACTTTGCCACCATGGCCTTTTTTGCCTTTACCTCCCTTATCTCACCTAATTTGCTCACATTGTATATAGACTTGTTTATACTGTATTATTGACTGTATGTTTGTTTTAATCCATGTGTAACTCTGTGTCGTTGTATCTGTCGAACTGCTTTGCTTTATCTTGGCCAGGTCGCAATTGTAAATGAGAACTTGTTCTCAACTTGCCTACCAGGTTAAATAAAGGTGAAATAAATACATAAAATAAATAAGGACAAATTATATTTTCTCTTCCGGCATATTCAAATGCATTTATTATGTCATGTCATAGCTCAACAATAATTATTATCTTGAGGAAACACACATTTAGTTTCTAATGTCGATGCAACGATAACATTATGGAAAAGTGACTTTATTGTATAAATATGGCAACTCTTCGCTTGCTAAAAAACAACAACATTTGTTGCAGTTTCCAGGCCTTTGGGGCGGGTTTTGTGTGGTCATTGTGCTAGAAATATGTGCTCGACCTGGCAACCTGTTTTAATCATAAATCCCATTCGAACAAGCGTCGGTCTGTATTTATAGGCCATTTTGAAGCAGGGGCATCGAGCAAAGGTACAAAACGAATGTTTAAAAAAAATATATATAAATATATTTGCTATTTCGCTCTATTTCATATTTGCATGTGAATATTTGTGTTTGCACGACGATTTATTTGTAACTTTAGCGGAACTCTCCTCCTGCGCAGTGAAGCTTTTTCTCCACCGTTGCACAAACCAACTGTTATGCAGCTAGCGTTAGCATTAAAGCTAGCGGTCCTGTAGCTACATTTAGCAACTTTAATGTCATTCAGATAAGGTAAAATTACTGCTATCCATGGATTATGTTATCGAGGCAGACTTTCAGTTTATATTTGCGCATGGGTTTGCATCATTGGCCATCATAATAATTGAATAAGCAGTGTTTTACAGTGCATCATCCACCTAGCCAGTTGGCTAACAACAGTGCATGGTGCTATTATTGAAGTTGGCGCCAGTTTCATAGTGGACAGAGCTAAACAATGCTATACAGAATTAAACTCCAGGGTGCATTCTGTGCAATGACTTTTATTCATTGAGTTTTGTTTGTTTATCTATGCAGAATTCTTTAATAGTTGCATAGATCTCCACATGTACCATGAGGAGTGCTGAGGTGAAGAAACTGAAAGTGAACGAGCTGAAAGAGGAGCTGCGTCGGCGATCCCTGGACACCAAGGGGCTGAAGGCGGACCTGGTGGAGCGGCTCAATGCGGCTCTGGAGGCGGAAGCTGCGGAGCCCGGTGGAGCTGCAAGGGGGACACCGGAGCACGAGCCGGAGGAGGAGCAGCGGGGAGATGGAGAGGAGGGATTTGGGGATGAAGGATTCCCGAACAAAGGTAGAACTAGACAGACTTCCTATCTGTGTACATGGAATGTCAACCAGGGGACATTTCCTTTGAAATATAATCATGTTTCTGCGGGGGGGGGGGTAAAGTTCTTCGCCACATCGACCGATTTCCGTCATATGGATTCTGGAGAGGTCGTTTCTGAGATCAGTTTAGATCCGCAGTCAAATGTCTGTGGACAGCGGTGTCTAGTCTACTGTAGCTGCTGGCAAAGTCATGCAAAGCCTTCGCTCCGGATGTAACTTTCAAGTAGTTTTGATATGTTGTTATTAAAAACAAAATCAGACAGTAGTTGACCTATTTACCTAGTCGGCTGTTGTTGTGTGAGGGGGATCTATGATAAATAAAGTAATTATTTATATATTCATATTTATAATAAAATTATATAATTATTAAGAATAATCCGGATGTTGTGTCCAGTGGGATAAATGCCGATGGACAAACCCCATCCTTCAGCCTATGTACATTTTATAGACCATTCTGCATCATCAGTTGGGATACAGGTGATAATGCTTATTATGGCTAAAAGCACATATACATGATCCAATATGTTAAAAGGTTAATATAATTTTTAACTATATGTTTTGGGACCCACTTCTGGAAGTGGAAATTATATTTTAGAGTGTGTCAGCATGATTTTATTTTCATACATTTTGAAGTAGAATTACCCTTTTGAAAAAAGTCACCAGCTTCTCAGTCCTTCTACATAAATATTATCCCGGGGACCCCGGAGCCCCTGAGCAAGAGGACTGGAATTGGTCAAACTCGCAGTTTAACATTTTCCCCAAAGGCATGATGGGAATGCCTTTGTTACATTAAAGGGGAGGTTAACATAGCCCTGACATGACTTTGTTACATTAAAGGGGAGGTTAACATAGCCCCTGACATGACTTTGTTACATTAAAGGGGAGGTTAACATAGGCCCTGACATGACTTTGTTACATTAAAGGGGAGGTTAACATAGCCCCTGACATGACTTTGTTACATTAAAGGGGAGGTTAACATAGCCCCTGACATGACTTTGTTACATTAAAGGGGAGGTTAACATAGGCCCTGACATGACTTTGTTACATTAAAGGGGAGGTTAGCATAGCCCCTGACATGACTTTGTTACATTAAAGGGGAGGTTAACATAGGCCCTGACATGACTTTGTTACATTAAAGGGGAGGTTAACATAGCCCCTGACATGACTTTGTTACATTAAAGGGGAGGTTAACATGGCCCCTGACATGACTTTGTTACATTAAAGGGGAGGTTAACATAGCCCCTGACACGACTTTGTTACATTAAAGGGGAGGTTAACATAGCCCCTGACATGACTTTGTTACATTAAAGGGGAGGTTAACATAGCCCCTGACATGACTTTGTTACATTAAAGGGGAGGTTAACATAGCCCCTAACATGACTTTGTTACATTAAAGGGGAGGTTAACATAGCCCCTGACATGACTTTGTTACATTAAAGGGGAGGTTAACATAGCCCCTGACATGACTTTGTTACATTAAAGGGGAGGTTAACATAGCCCCTGACATGACTTTGTTACATTAAAGGGGAGGTTAACATAGCCCCTGACAATAAGATCTGAGAACAACATATGATTCAGTCATATGGAATTTCATTATGCTTTAACCTCTGGGTACTGTATATTGTTGAGTACATGACAACAGTACATGATAACAGTGGACGATGACAGTACATGACAACAGTGAACGATGACAGTGCATGATGACAGTGCATGATGACAGTGCACGATGACAGTACATGACAACATTGAACGATGACAGTGCATGATGACAGTGCATGATGACAGTACACGATGACAGTGCATGATGACAGTGCATGATGACAGTGCATGATGACAGTACACGATAACAGTGCATGATGACAGTACATGATGACAGTGCATGATGACAGTGCATGATGACAGTACATGATAACAGTGCATGATAACAGTGCATGATGACAGTACACGATGACAGTGCATGATGCCAGTGCATGATGACAGTACATGATAACAGTGCATGATAACAGTGCATGATGACAGTGCATGATGACAGTGCACGATAACAGTACATGAAAGTAGTGCATGATCATATTCAACTGTTCTGCCTGCGGTCATGGAACCCAGACCTGTTCACCGGAGGTGCTACCTGTCCCAGACCTGCTGTTTTCAACTCTCTAGAGACAGCAGGAGCGGTAGAGATACTCTTAATGCTCGGCTATGAAAAGCAACCTGGCATTTACTCCTGAGGTACTGACTTGCTGCACCCTCGACAACCACTGTGATTATTATTATTGGACCATGCTGGTCATTTATGAACAATTGAACATCTTGGCCATGTTCTGTTATAATCTCCACCCGGCACAGCCAGAAGAGGACTGGCCACCCCACATAGCCTGGTTCCTCTCTACCCAGTACAGCCAGAAGAGGACTGGCCACCCCTCATAGCCTGGTTCCTCTACCCAGTACAGCCAGAAGAGGACTGGCCACCCCTCATAGCCTGGTTCCTCTACCCAGTACAGCCAGAAGAGGACTGGCCACCTGTCACGCCTTGGTCATTATATTTTGTGTTTTTGGTATATGTTTGGGTAAGCCGGGGTGTGATATGGGTTTATATGTTGTGTTTCGTATTGGGGTTTGTAGTAATTGGGATTGTGTATGATTAGGGGTGTGTCTAGTTAGGCTTGGCTGCCTGAGACGATTCTCAATCAGAGTCAGGTGCTTGTCGTTGTCTCTGATTGAGAACCGTATTTAGACAGCCTGACTTTCGCGTTGTATTTTGTGGGTGTTTGTTCCTGTCTTAGTGTTGTAGTCACCAGATAGGCTGTAATAGGTTTCACGTTTCGTTTGTTGTTTTCATATACAGTTATTTTCATGTACCGCGATTATTTTCATTAAAGTCATGAGTAACCTACACGCTGCATTTCGGTCCGACTCTCTTCATTCAACAGACGAACGACGTTACACCACCCCTCATAGCCTGAGGCTTCTCTAGGCCTTCTCTAGGCTTCTTCCTAGGTTTTGGCCTTTCTAGGGAGTTTTTCCTAGCCACCGTGCTTCTACACCTGCATTGCTTGCTGTTTGGGGTTTTTAGGCTGGGTTTCTGTACAGCACTTTGAGACATCAGCTGATGTATGAAGGGCTTTATAAATACATTTGATTTGATTTGATTATTAGGCAATTATATGCATTATTTTACATTGCAATATTAGCTACCTTGAACTTCAGTAACTTGTTGAAAGCTGAAATGGTCTTTGATTTCTTGTGTGTAAATAGATCCTCTAGACATTGGTGCAGGAGGAGCCCCTGAGGAGGAGAGCATGGGGATGGAGAGAGAAGAGTCGTCTGATTCTAATCTGGGCTTCAGCATGCCTGACTTCACTGCAGACGTCCCTCTCCCTGTCCCTGTTTTCAAGACAGAGGAGACCCCTGAGTACCACAAGACCGAATTATCCCTGGCAGAGCAGCAGCAGGGGCAGTCTGAGAGGAAGCAAGGTAAGATCCCTGGCTAAGGTCTTTCCTAAATGAAAACAAGGCTGTGTTTACACAGGCAGCCCAATTGTGGTATTTTTTTCCCAATTATTGGCAAAAGAGACGATCTGATTGGTCAAAATACTAATTAATGGGGATTAGTGGGGGGGGGGGGTCTAAATGCAGCCTAAATGTCCTATGGCTTTCACTCTCACAGCCGACATCATGGACATTTTTCCATACAGTCTCTCCACAAGTTCCTCCGACAGACTATTCCCGTTAGGATCGCATGTCAATCACTCTTCTTTATCTGTTTTCCCAGAGTATGAAGGGAAGGTGGAGGTGAAGAAAGAGGATGAGGAGAAAAAGGAGGAAGAGCAGCAACGTGATCAGGAGCAGCCAGACCTGCAGCCGCAGCCAGGGGTGGGGCCAACCGACAAATGCGAGGAGATGAAGGAGCAGAAGGCGGAGCAAACCAAGATGGAGGAGGGAGACAGGCAGGAGGGAGACAGGCAGGAGGGAGACAGGCAGGAGGGAGACAGGCAGGAGGGAGACAGGCAGGAGGGAGACAGGCAGGAGGGGGACAGGCAGGAGGGGGACAGGCAGGAGGGGGACAGGCAGGAGGGGACAGGCAGGAGGGACACAGGCAGGAGGGAGACAGGCAGGAGGGAGACAGGCAGGAGGGAGACAGGCAGGAGGGAGACAGGCAGGAGGGAGACAGGCAGGAGGGAGACAGGCAGGAGGGAGACAGGCAGGAGGGAGACAGGCAGGAGGGAGACAGGCAGGAGGGGACAGGCAGGAGGGGACAGACAGGAGGGGGACAGGCAGGAGGGAGACAGGCAGGAGGGAGAGAGACAGGGACGCAAGAGACCACATGAGGAGGACCGGGGCGATGGCCACTACGAGCACCGTGACGACAAGAGGTAAGGAGAAGGAAAGCTCAGCTACTACTGCTGCTACTAATGCTACTGTTACTACTACTGCTGCTACTAATGCTACTGTTACTACTACTGCTGCTACTAATGCTACTGTTACTACTACTGCTGCTACTAATACTACTGTTACTACTACTGCTGCTACTAATGCTACTGCTACTACTACTGCTACTGTTACTACTACTACTAATACTACTGTTACTACTACTGCTGCTACTAATACTACTGTTACTACTACTGCTGCTACTAATGCTACTGTTACTACTACTACTACTAATACTACTGTTACTACTACTGCTGCTACTAATGCTACTGTTACTACTACTACTACTAATACTACTGTTACTACTACTAATACTACTGTTACTACTACTACTACTAATACTACTGTTACTACTACTGCTGCTACTAATACTACTGTTACTGCTACTACTAATGCTACTGTTACTACTGTTACTACTAATGCTACTGTTACTACTACTACTGTTGCTACTAATACTACTGTTACTACTACTGCTGCTACTAATACTACTGTTACTACTGTTACTACTACTGCTACTACTAATGCTACTGTTACTACTGTTACTACTACTGCTACTAATGCTACTGTTACTACTGTTACTACTACTACTGCTGCTACTAATACTACTGTTACTACTACTGCTGCTACTAATACTACTGTTACTACTAATGCTACTACTAATGCTACTGTTACTACTACTGCTACTACTAATGCTACTGTTACTACTGTTACTACTACTGTTACTACTACTGCTGCTATTAATACTACTGTTACTACTACTGCTGCTACTAATACTACTGTTACTACTGTTACTACTACTGCTACTACTAATGCTACTGTTGCTACTGTTACTACTGTTACTACTTTTACTACTACTGTTACTACTACTGCTGCTATTAATACTACTGTTACTACTGTTACTACTACTGTTACTACTACTACTGCTAGTAATACTACTGTTACTACTGTTACTACTGTTACTACTACTGTTACTACTGTTACTACTACTGTTACTACTGCTGTTACTACTACTACTGCTGCTATTAATACTACTGTTACTACTACTACTGCTGTTACTACTACTACTGCTGCTATTAATACTACTGTTACTACTACTGCTGCTACTAATACTACTGTTACTACTACTACTGCTGCTACTAATACTAGTGTTACTACTAGTGCTGCTACTAATACTACTGTTACTACTACTACTGCTGCTACTAATACTACTACTACTGCTGCTACTAATACTGCTGTTACTGCTACTGCTGCTACTACTACTACTGTTACTACTGCTACTACTACTACTACTACTACTGCTGCTACTAACACTACTACTGTTACTACTACTACTGCTGCTACTAATACTACTGTTACTACTACTGCTGCTACTAATACTACTGTTACTACTACTGCTGCTACTAATACTACTGTTACTACTGTTACTGTTACTACTAATACTACTGTTACTACTACTGCTACTAATGCTACTGTTACTGTTACTACTACTGCTGCTACTAATACTACTGTTACTACTACTGCTGCTACTAATACTACTGTTACTACTGTTACTACTACTGTTACTACTACTACTGTTACTACTACTACTGCTGCCACTAATACTACTGTTACTACTACTACTACTGCTGCTACTAATACTACTGTTACTACTACTGCTGCTACTACTACTACTGCTGCTACTAACTGTTACTACTGTTACTGCTGCTACTAATACTACTGTTACTACTACTGCTGCTACTAATACTACTGTTACTACTGTTACTACTAGTGTTACTGCTGCTACTAATACTACTGTTACTACTACTACTGCTGCTACTAATACTACTGTTACTACTACTGCTACTACTACTACTGTTACTACTACTGCTGCTACTAATACTACTGGTACTACTGTTACTACTACTACTGCTGCTACTAATACTACTACTACTGCTGCTGCTACTACTACTGCTACTACTACTGTTACTGTTACTACTGCTGCTACTACTACTGCTGCTACTACTACTGCTGCAACTACTGCTACTGCTGCTACTAATAATGCTGCTACTACTACTACCGCTGCTACAACTACAATTACTACTGCTACTGCTACTACTTCTGCTACTACTACTACTACCGCTGCTACTACGACTACTACTACTACTGCTATTACCAGTACTACTGCTACTACTACTACTGCTACTACTACTACTACTACTACTACCACTACTACTACTATTGATACTACTACTACTGCTACTAAACTCAGCAAAAAAAGAAACACCCATTTTTCAGGTCTTTCAAAGTCCAATGAACCATAAACAATTAATGAACATGCACCATCGGAAAGATCCTTAAGACACTAACAACTTACAGATGGCAGGCAATTAAGGTCACAGTTATGAAAACTTAGGACACTAAAGAGGCCTTTCTACTGATTCTGAAATGTCTTTACACGGAGGGAGAGAGCAGGATGCTGGTGAATTTGCATGTCAGATGTAATGTAAGTGGTAATGAGGCAATCCTCTTAATTATTATTAATTGTCCTCAATCCTAATTATTGTTTTCTGATACGTCCATTGATTTTCTTTCGCGTGTTTCACATAGCCAGCTACGGAGTCGTGGCGTAAAGTAGACTATTTACTGTGTGTTGATTGGCGTACAGTAGACTATTTACTGTGTGTTGATTGGCATACAGTAGACTATTTACTGTGTGTTGATTGGCGTACAGTAGACTATTTACTGTGTGTTGATTGGCGTACAGTAGACTATTTACTGTGTGTTGATTGGCATACAGTAGACTATTTACTGTGTGTTGATTGGCGTACAGTAGACTATTTACTGTGTGTTGATTGGCGTACAGTAGACTATTTACTGTGTGTTGATTGGCGTACAGTGTGGATTGCAGTCACTAAATTGTTGCAGAACTAAAATGCTGTTTAATTTGGTCAGCTGCGTAATTAAGTTCTGGGCCCTCGTGTTAGAAATGAAAAGTTCCCGTTTTGTGATGTCTCCAACCTCATAAAAGGACTGACTACTTTTTCTAATTGGCTGACTATTCTTATGTACTTGTGGAAAACTAAAGACTACTACTATTACTACTACTGCTACTAATACTCTTAATTCTACTACAAATATGAATACTTATACTACTACTAAAATCTCTGCCTTGGTCTCCATCTAATAATAATAATAATATATGCCATTTAGCAGACGCTTTTATCCAAAGCGACTTACAGTCATGTGTGCATACATTCTACGTATGGGTGGTCCCGGGGATCGAACCCACTACCCTGGACTACTGAGCTACAGAAGGACCACCTCACCTGGGTCCTGTTCAGTAGATAGTAAATGAGGAAAACAGATAGTTGGTACTACCTTTGCTGCTATAAAAATTGATTCCGGTATCATTTCATGCCCTGTTCTTGGTCGTTTGGTAAAGGTTAGTTATGTCCCTAACTAAAACACAGTTCTAAACGATTAGCTTGGTCCAGTGCTGTGATTGGAAGGTCTAACCTGTCATTTTTCTGTCCTTTGCTGTGATTGGTGGACTAACATGTCATTCTTCTTTCCACTGCTGTGATTGGAAGACTAACCTGTCAGTCTTGTACAGGTCCCGGTCGCCCCAGCCCCCTGCTGAAGACGAGGAGGAGGAGGACTTTGATGACACTTTGGTGGCTCTGGACACATGTGAGTAACATCTGAGAACTCCAGTTGACCCCCAAAAAAAGCCGATACCGATTAATCGGCCGATTTTTATATATAATAATATATGCCATTTATATATATTTGTAATAATGACAATTACAACAATACTGAATGAACACTTTTTTATTTGAACTTAATACATAAATAAAAATCTATTTAGTCTGAAATAAATAATGAAAGATGTTCAATTTGGTTTAAATAATTAAAAAACAAAGTGTTGGAGAAGAAAGTAAAAGTGCAATATGTGCCATGTAAGAAAGCTAACGTTTCAGTTCCTCAGAACATGAGAACATATGAAAGCTGGTGGTTCCTTTTAACATGAGTCTTCAATATTCCCAGGTAAGAAGTTTTAGGTTGTAGTTATTATAGGAATTATAGGACTATTTCTCTCTCTACGATTTGTATTTCATTAACCTTTGACTATTGGGTGTTCTAATAGGCACTTTGGTATTGCCAGCCTAATCTCAGGAGTTGATAGGCTTGAGGTCATAAACAGCGCTGTGCTTCAAGCTAAGAGCTAAGAGCTGCTGGCAAACGCAGGAAAGTGCTGTTTGAATGAAAGCTTACGAGCCTGCTGCTGCCTATATACACAAAATAATGTGGACCCCCCTTCAAATGAGGGGATTCGGCTATTTCAACCACACGTGTTGCTGACAGGTGTATTAAAACGAGCACACAGCCATGCAATCTCCATAGACAAACATTGGCAGTAGAATGGCCTGTACTGAAGAGCTCAGTGACTTTCAAGGTGGCACCGTCATAGGATGCCACCTTTCCAACAAGTCATTTTGAAGTAGAAATGTCTAGGAGCAACAACGGCTCAGCCGCGAAGTGATAGGCCACACAAGCTCACAGAACGGGACCGTCGAGTGCTGAAGCATGTAGAAATCGTCTGTCCTCGGTTGCAACACTCACTACCGAGTTCCTAACTACCTCTGGAAGCAACATCAGCACAAGAGCTGTTCGTCTGGAGCTTCATGAAATGGGTTTCCATGGTCGAGCAGCCGCACACAAGCCTAAGATCACCAGGTATAATGCCAAGCGTCGGCTGGAGTGGTGTGAAGCTCGCCGCCATTGGACTCTGGAGCAGTGGAAACACGTTCTCTGGAGTGATGAATCACGTTTCACCATCTGGCAGTCCGACGGAGGAATATGGGTTTGGCGGATGCTAGGAGAACGCTACCTGCCCCAATGCATAGTACCAACTGTAAAGTTTGGTGGAAGAGGAATAATTTTCTGGGGCTGTTTTTAATGGTTCGGGCTCCTTAGTTCCAGTGAAGGGAGATCTAAACGCTACAGCATACAATGACATTCTAGATGATTCCATCCCAACTTTGTGGCAACAGTTTGAGGAAGGCTCTTTCCTGTTTCAACATGACAATGCCACCCCCCGTGCATAAAGCGAGGTCTCACACCCTAATCTGCTTCACCTGTGATGCGCTGGTCTCCTCCGCCCCCACCTGGTGTCTTCTATTTCCCCCATTATCCCCGGTGTATGTATACCCAGCGTCTTCTTATCAGTTGCCTGTTTGTCTCGTCTTGTCAAATCTTACCATGTTTTCCTGTTTCTCTTGCTCTCAACTGTGTCTTTCTAGTCTTCTCCAGATCTGACCTTTCTGCCTGTCCTGACCCTGCCTGCCGTTCTGTCCCTGTTTGACCCTGCCTGCCGTTCTGTCCCTGTTTGACCCTGCCTGCCGTTCTGTCCCTGTTTGACCCTGCATGATGTTCTGTCCCTGTTTGACCCTGCATGACGTTCTGTCCCTGTTTGACCCTGCCTGCCGTTCTGTCCCTGCCTTGGATTTACGTGCCGCTGCCTCCCCTTTGTATAATAAATGGGTCCTTCTGTAGCTCAGTTGGTAGAGCATGGCGCTTGTAACGCCAGGGTAGTGGGTTCGATCCCCGGGACCACCCATACGTAGAATGTATGCACACATGACTGTAAGTCGCTTTGGATAAAAGCGTCTGCTAAATGGCATATAAAAAATATTTAAAAAATGTTGTGAGTATCAAAACTATCCGCCTCCTGTGTCTGGGTCATATCCTGAGGCGTGATACGAGGTCCGTACAGAAATGGTTTGTCGAGATCATTGTGGAAGAACTTGACTGGCCTGCACAGAGCCCTGACCTCAACCCCATCGAACACCTTTGGGATGAATTGGAATGCCGACTGAGCCAGGCCTAAATCGCCCAACATCAGTGCTCGACTTCACTAATGCTCTTGTGGCTGAATGGAAGCAAGTCCCCGCAGCAATGTTCCAACATCTAGTGGAAAACCTTCCCAGAAGAGTGGAGGCTGTTATAGCAGCAATGTTCCAACATCTAGAGGAAAGCCTTCCCAGAAGAGTGGAGGCTGTTATAGCAGCAATGTTCCAACATCTAGTGGAAAGCCTTCCCAGAAGAGTGGAGGATTGTTGTAGCAGCAAAGGGGGGGACCAACTCCATATTAATGCCTGTGATGTAATGAGATGTAATGAGATGTTCGTCGAGCAGGTTTCCACATACATTTGGTCATGTAGTGTATTTATCTCTCTTGTGTCCCACAGATAACTGTGACCTCCACTTCAAGGTGTCCCGTGATCATTACAGCGGCTATCCTCTGACCATCGAGGGCTTTGCCTACCTCTGGGCCGGAGCTAGAGCATCCTACGGAGTCGACAAGGGCAAAGTCTGCTACGAGATGAAGGTAACGGAGAGAGAAACAAAACCATAGGTCGCGTCCCAAATTACAGCCTATTCCCTATATAGTGCACTAGTTTTGACCAGGTGTCGTGATGTATCGGCTGTGATCCCTTTTAGTAAATGACTGATCACTGTGTAAGTCACGACAATGACACTGACCAATCACTGTGTTAGTCACAATAATGGTACCGACCAATCACTTTGAACAGGGTAGGATAAGTAATCCTTCTCACCCCCCCCCCCCCTTTAAGATTTAGATGCACTATTGTAAAGTGACTGTTCTACTGGATGTCATAAGGTGAATGCACCAATTTGTAAGTCGCTCTGGATAAGAGCGTCTGCTAAATGACTTAAATGTAAATGTAAAATGTAATGTACACATACACATTAACAGGATATATTACTGACCAATCACTTTGCAAGTTACGATAAGGACCAATCACTATGTAAATAACGAGTAAACATTCCATCACACCATAGAGTAGAACGATAGTATCTGCTTCTCACAACAGGATGTAGACATACACATTAACAGGATATATTTGATGAGGGATAAAAATTTAAATTCACTTCACGATACACTGCCATGTGACTTGTCGAGCCCTTGGCTCGCGGAGCCTCCGTTTGGCCTCCCCAACGGCTCCCTAGTCCTTTAATAGTGTACATGAGCCCCACTGTATATAGGGAATAGGGTGTCTGAATAGGGAATAGGGTGCCATTTGACCTGTCTGTCTCTCCTACTGACCTGTCTGTCTCTCCTACTAACCTGTCTGTCTCTCCTACTGACCTGTCTCTCTCTCCTACTGACCTGTCTGTCTCTCCTCCTGACCTGTCTCTCTCTCCTACTGACCTGTCTGTCTCTCCTACTGACCTGTCTGTCTCTCCTACTAACCTGTCTGTCTCTCCAACTGACCTGTCTGTCTCTTCTACTGACCTGTCTGTCTCTCCTACTAACCTGTCTCTCTCTCCTACTGACCTGTCTGTCTCTCCTACTGACCTGTCTGTCTCTCCTACTGACCTGTCTGTCTCTCCTACTGACCTGTCTGTCTCTCCTACTGACCTGTCGGTCTCTCTACTGACCTGTTGACCTGTCTGTCTCTCCTACTGACCTGTCTGTCTCTCCTAATGACCTGCCTGTCTCTCCTAATGACCTGTCTGTCTCTCCTACTGACCTGTTGACCTGTCTGTCTCTCCTTCTGACCTGTCTGTCTCTCCTTCTGACCTGTTGACCTGTCTGTCTCTCCTACTGACCTGTCTCTCTCCTGACCTGTCTGTCTCTCCTTCTGACCTGTCTGTCTCTCCTCCTGATCTGTCTGTCTCTCTACTGACCTGTCTGTCTCTCTACTGACCTGTCTGTCTCTCTACTGACCTGTCTGTCTCTCTACTGACCTGTCTGTCTCTCTACTGACTTGTCTGTCTCTCCTACTGACCTGTCTGTCTCTCTGCTGTAGATCTTAGAGGAGATAGCTGTGAAGCACCTCCCGTCCTCTGAGCCTGATCCCCATGTGGTCCGGATTGGATGGTCCCTGGACTCCTGCAGCACACAGCTGGGTAAGGACAGCACACACATGAACACATGTGGACGAACACACACATACAGGCACGCACAACAGACACGCACTCCCGCCACACACGCACGCACTCCCGCCACACACACACACATACAGGCACGCACACGCACGCACTCCCGCCACACACGCACGCACAAGCACGCATACAGGCACACACACGCACGCACTCCCGCACGCACGCACTCCCGCCACACACACACACATACAGGCACGCACACACACGCACTCCCGCCACACACGCACGGACACGCACTCCCGCCACACACACACGCGCGCGGACGGACGGAGACACTGTTTGACACGTAGCTTCGGTATATTCCAGGTGAGGAAGCATTTTCGTTTGGATACGGAGGAACAGGGAAAAAATCCTCTGACTGTAAGTTTGAAGACTACGGAGAGAAGTTTGGAGAGAATGATGTCATCGGCTGTTTCATTGTGAGTAATACTGTGTTGTTGTATTGTCTACAGTGATTGTCCCATTACTAGTCAGTTAGTTAGTTAGTATAGTTAGTTAGTTAGTTAGTTAGTTAGTTAGTTAGTGATCGTCCCATTACTAGCTATAGGGAGACTATACTCATATCATTCAGTAATATTTATCTTAGAGTTAGTTAGTAGAGTTAGTTAGTAGAGTTAGTTAGTAGAGTTAGTTAGTAGAGTTAGTTAGTAGAGTTAGTTAGTTAGTATGGTAGAGTTAGTATGGTAGAGTTAGTATGGTAGAGTTAGTTAGTATGGTACAGTTAGTAGAGTTAGTTAGTTAGTATAGTTGGAGTTAGTATGGTAGAGTTCGTGAGTTAGTATGGTAGAGTTCGTGAGTTAGTATGGTAGAGTTAGTAGAGTTAGTTAGGTAGTAGAGTTAGTATGGTAGAGTTAGTTAGTTAGTAGAGTTAGTATGGTAGAGTTAGTTAGTTAGTTAGAGTTAGTATGGTAGAGTTAGTTAGTTAGTAGAGTTAGTTAGTTAGTAGAGTTAGTATGGTAGAGTTAGTTAGTTAGTAGAGTTAGTATGGTAGAGTTAGTTAGTTAGTAGAGTTAGTATGGTAGAGTTAGTTAGTTAGTAGAGTTAGTATGGTAGAGTTAGTTAGTTAGTAGAGTTAGTATGGTAGAGTTAGTTAGTTAGTAGAGTTAGTATGGTAGAGTTAGTTAGTTAGTAGAGTTAGTATGGTAGAGTTAGTTAGTTAGTAGAGTTAGTATGGTAGAGTTAGTATGGTAGAGTTAGTTAGTTAGTAGAGTTAGTATGGTAGAGTTAGTTAGTTAGTAGACTTAGTATGGTAGAGTTAGTTAGTTAGTAGAGTTAGTTAGTTAGTAGAGTTTGTTTGTTACATAGTTCAGCGGAGAGCCTTTAAACATAACTTTATTAGTATAGTTAGTTGACTTTGTTAGTTAGTTTAACATAACTTTATTATTCCCACAGGACTTTGACGCTGGTGGTGAAGAGGTGAAGATAGCGTTCTCTAAGAACGGGGTGTGGCTAGACGTGGGGTTCCAGGTGTCGAGGGAGGAGCTGGCGGGGCGCCCCCTGTTCCCCCACGTCCTTGTGAAGAACTGTGCCATCGAGTTTAACTTTGGCCAGAAGGAGGAACCCTTCCACCCCCCTCCGGAGGGGTACAGGTTCATCCAGACTCTTGGTATTGGAGACAGGACCAGGGGGGCTGTAGGACCAGCCAGCAAGGCTGACTGTGAGGTATGGATACTATACACTACTATACAGAACTACTACTACTATACAGTACTACTACTACTATACAGTACTACTACTACTATACAGTACTACTACTACTATACAGTACTACTACTATACAGTACTACTACTACTACTATACAGTACTACTACTATACAGTACTACTACTACTATACAGTACTACTACTACTACTATACAGTACTACTACTATACAGTACTACTACTACTATACAGTACTACTAATATACTGTACTACTATACATTTCTACTACGATACAGTACTACTACTACTATACAGTACTACTAATATACTGTACTACTACTATACTATACAGTACTACTACTATACAGTACTACTACTATACAGTACTACCACGATACAGTACTACTACTATACAGTAGTACTAATATACTGTACTGCTATACATTTCTACTACGATACAGTACTACTACTACTATACAGTACTACTAATATACTGTACTACTACTATACTATACAGTACTACTACTATACAGTACTACCACGATACATTACTACTACTATACAGTACTACTAATATACTGTACTACTACTATACTATACAGTACTACTACTATACAGTACTACTACTATACAGTACTACCACAATACAGTACTACTACTATACAGTACTACCACGATACAGTACTACTACTATACTGTACTACTACTATACACTACTGTACTACTACTATACAGTACTACTACTATACACTACTATACAGTACTACTACTATACACTACTATACAGTACTACTACTATACACTACTATACAGTACTACTACTTTCCAGTAATGCTGTACTATATAGATCTACTACTACACTATGCAATACTACTAATATACTATACAGTACCACTACTATACAGTATTACTATACTGTACAGTACTGCTATACTATATAGTACTACTACTACACTATGCAATACTACTAATATACTATCCAGTACTACAGGGTAGCCTAGTGGTTAGAGTGTTGGACTAGTAACCGAAAGGTTGCAAGTTCAAATCCCCGAGCTGACAAGGTACAAATATGTTGTTCTGCTCCTGAACAGGCAGTTAACCCACTGTTCCTAGGCCGTCATTGAAAATAAGAATTTGTTCTTAACTGACTTGCCTCGTTAATAATAAAATTAATAAAGGTAAAATAAAAAATTTAAAAAACTATGCAGTGCTGCTATACTATATAGTACTACTACTACACTATGCAATACTGCTAATATACTATACAGTACCACTATACTACTAATGCTACTAATATACTATACGGTACTACTACTATTCAGTACTACTATAGTATACAGTACAAATACTACACTATGCAGTATTACTAAACTGTACAGTACTGCTATACTTTATAGTACTACTACTACACTGTGCAATACTACTAATATACCATACAATACTACTATACTATGCAGTGCTGCTATACTATATAGTACTACTACTACACTATGCAATACTACTAATATACTATACAGTACTACTATAGAGTACTATATAGTACTGCTATACTATATAGGGCCAGGATGATACCAGTATCGCAGTATTTTTTTCCGCGGCAAAAAGTACGAAGCAGACAAAAGTCTTTGGTCCTTTAAAAACCTGCTGTATATAACATATTGTGTGATATAGCTTAGAAAATATACTGAACAAAAATATATGCAGTATTACTAAACTGTACAGTACTGCTATACTTTATAGTACTACTACTACACTACACAAATATACTGAACAAAAATATAAATGCAACATGCAACAATTTCAATGATTTTACTGAGTTACAGTTCAATTGAAATAAATAAATTAGTCCCTAATCTATGGATATCACATGACTGGGCAGGGGCGCAGCCGTGGGTGGGCCTGGGAGGGCACAGGTTTTTATTGTCCCCAGCACAAGGTGCACCTGTGTAATGATCATGCTGTTTAATCAGCTTCTGGATATGCCACACCTGTCAGGAGGATGGATTATCTTGGCAGAGGAGAAATGCTCACTAACAGGGATGTAAACAAAATTGTGCACAATATTTGAGAGAAACGTTTTTTTGTGCAGTATGGAACATTTCTGGGATATTATATTTCAGCTCATGAAACACGGGACCAACACTTTACAATGTTGCGTTTATATATTGTTACCAACATTAGGGCTGTTTTCCTAAAGAAGTTAAATATGCTTCTTTTTTAATTTCCTAATGAGTATCGTGATACTGGTATCGTCCCAGCCCTAATACAAACCAGTACGACAACTATACTATACAGTACTACGACTATACTATTCAGTACTACCACTGTACAGCAATACGACTATACTATTCAGTACTACCACTGTACAGCGATACGACTATACTATTCAGTACTACGACTATACTATTCAGTACTACCACTGTACAGCAATATGACTATACTATTCAGTACTACCACTGTACAGCAATACGACTATACTATTCAGTACTACCACTATACTATACAGTACTACTACTATACTATTCAGTACTACCACTGTACAGCAATACGACTATACTATTCAGTACTACCACTATACTATACAGTACTACTACTATACTATTCAGTACTACCACTGTACAGCAATACGACTATACTATTCAGTACTACCACTATACTATACAGTACTACTACTATACTATTCAGTACTACCACTGTACAGCGATACGACTATACTATTCAGTACTACCACTATACTATACAGTACTACTACTATACTATTCAGTACTACCACTGTACAGCAATATGACTATACTATTCAGTACTACCACTATACTATACAGTACTACTACTATACTATTCAGTACTACCACTGTACAGCAATATGACTATACTATTCAGTACTACCACTGTACAGCAATACGACTATACTATTCAGTACTACCACTGTACAGCAATATGACTATACTATTCAGTACTACCACTGTACAGCAATACGACTATACTATTCAGTACTACCACTGTACAGCAATACGACTATACTATTCAGTACTACCACTGTACAGCAATATGACTATACTATTCAGTACTACCACTGTACAGCAATACGACTATATACTATTCAGTACTACCACTGTACAGCAATATGACTATACTATTCAGTACTACCACTGTACAGCAATACGACTATACTATTCAATACTACCACTGTACAGCAATATGACTATACTATTCAGACTATACTATTCAGTACTACCACTGTACAGCAATATGACTATACTATTCAGTACTACCACTGTACAGCAATACGACTATACTATTCAGTACTACCACTGTACAGCAATATGACTATACTATTCAGTACTACCACTGTACAGCAATATGACTATACTATTCAGTACTACCACTGTACAGCAATACGACTATACTATTCAGTACTACCACTGTACAGCAATACGACTATACTATTCAGTACTACCACTGTACAGCAATATGACTATACTATTCAGTACTACCACTGTACAGCAATACGACTATACTATTCAGTACTACCACTGTACAGCAATATGACTATACTATTCAGTACTACCACTGTACAGCAATATGACTATACTAATTCAGTACTACCACTGTACAGCAATACGACTATACTATTCAGTACTACTACTATACTATTCAGTACTACCACTGTACAGCAATATGACTATACTATTCAGTACTACCACTGTACAGCAATACGACTATACTATACAGTACTACCACTGTACAGCAATACGACTATACTATTCAGTACTACTACTATACTATTCAGTACTACCACTGTACAGCAATATGACTATACTATTCAGTACTACCACTGTACAGCAATATGACTATACTATTCAGTACTACCACTGTACAGCAATACGACTATACTATTCAGTACTACTACTATACTATTCAGTACTACCACTGTACAGCAATACGACTATACTATTCAGTACTACCACTGTACAGCAATATGACTATACTATTCAGTACTACCACTATACTGTAATGAAACAGGCAGGGAGCCGGTCTCCAACCCTCGACCTTCGAGCCCGAGGTCCAGCGAGGCCTAGCGACTGTGCCACAAAAGCATGCTCAAACGGCAGAATCGATTTCCGCGCTTATAAACCCAGGGTCGTTACAGTACTACTATACAGTACTACTACTATACTGTACTACTACTATACTGTACTACTACTATACAGTACTACTACTATACTATACAGTACTACTACTATACTATACAGTACTACTATACAGTACTACTACTATACAGTACTACCACTATACTATACAGTACTACTATACAGTACTACTACTATACTGTACTACTATACAGTACTACTACTATACAGTACTACTACAATACAGTACTACTACTATACTGTACTACTATACAGTACTACTACTATACAGTACTACTATACAGTACTACTATACAGTACTACTACTATACAGTACTACTACTATACTATACAGTACTACTATACAGTACTACTACTATACAGTACTACTACTATACAGTACTACTATACAGTACTACTATACAGTATTACCACTATACTATACAGTACTACCACTATACTATACAGTACTACTATACTGTACTACTACTATACTGTACTACTATACAGTACTACTACTATGCAGTATTACCACTATACTATACAGTACTACCACTATACTATACAGTACTACTATACTATACTACTACTATACAGTACTACTACTATACTGTACTACTATACAGTACTACTACTATGCAGTATTACCACTATACTATACAGTACTACCACTATACTATACAGTACTACTATACAGTACTACTACTATACAGTATTACCACTATACTATACAGTACTACCACTATACTATACAGTACTACTATACTGTACTACTATACAGTACTACTACTATGCAGTATTACCACTATACTATACAGTACTACCACTATACTATACAGTACTACTATACTATACTACTACTATACTATACAGTACTACTACTATACTGTACTACTATACAGTACTACTACTATGCAGTATTACCACTATACTATTCAGTACTACCACTATACTATACAGTACTACTATACTGTACTACTATACAGTACTACTATACAGTACTACCACTATACAGTACTACTATACTGGACTACTACTATACTGTACTACTATACTGTACTACTATACAGTACTACTACTATGCAGTATTACCACTATACTATACAGTACTACCACTATACTATACAGTACTACTATACTGTACTACTACTATACTGTACTACTATACTGTGCTACTATACAGTACTACTATACAGTACTACTACTATGCAGTACTACTATACAGTACTACTACTATACAGTACTACTATTACTATACAGTACTACTATACAGTACTACTACTATGCAGTATTACCACTATACTATACAGCACTACTACTGTACTATATGGTACTACTACTATAAAGTACTACTACTACAGTAATTATACTATACTACATAGTACTGCTGCTATACTATACAGTACTATAGGGCTGGGCGGTATACCGTATTTTACAATATACTGGTATTGATGCAGGGACCGGTTTGGGTTTTTACTTTACCTTCTATGACGGTATTTGAACGTTTTGGTTTGTTAAATGTGATACACCGTGTTTAACATCTATTTTTTATAGTTTACATCGCTACTTGAGTCATCTCTCTCCCTCCGTGCCGCTTTCCACAGACCCCCGCCTCGTCACTCAAGGAGCGCATTTGAAGTTCCTTAATAACCACCCGACACTAGCGTTCAGTCTGAATGGTCAACGCAGCACTTTTCCTAGCAAGTTGGGCCTAAATCTTGTTAGTCGCTAATGCTAATCAGCAGCACATGTAACAATGTTGATGACAACGATGCTGTTTTCACTTTGCTTCTTAATATAAATCCACTAGCGTTCTATAATTACACTATTAGTTTGTGTTTGCAAATCTGCAAACAGCTAGTTTGTTCTTTTCCTAGCAAGTTGGGCCTAAATCTTGTTAGCCGCTAATGCTAATCGCTAGGTAGCTAGCTAATAAATGTACTGAGTCAGAGCAAAGATAATTGATAATACCAGTGATGGTGTAGACCTAAATCAACATGTTGTTTGTGTTACAGTACCTTCTAAATCAAAGAGGAATACAAGAAGCATTAATATGTTAGCTACTTGAAGTAGCTAAGAGAAAACAAACAATGTAGCCAAAGATTATAGAGTCCCCTAGGAAACAATTATCAACACTGTGGTTCCTGTAAAAAGAAAAAAAACTTTTGTTCCTACCCTAACACAATAACTTCTCCCTGGCATTTTCGTTCGTTTTCATGTCAAACAACACTATTCAAAGTGGCCACTATTACATTCTAACTATAGAGTTGGAATAATCATTACATGTCCATGATTCCAACCTTTCAAAGTGTTTTGATCTAAATCATAAGTCAAACCGCTATTGCAACATTTGGCCCATATTGTGCGGCCCTACATGGCAGTGTGGATCTGGAATGAGTGCAGGAAATGCAGAACGCACAAAGCACATTTAGACGTTTTATCATTTCAAAACATAAAATATTGTCATACCGTCCAATTGTTTTTTAATACCGTGATATATTTTGGCCTTATCGCCCAGCACTACTACTATACTATACAGTACTACCATTATACTGTACTATGTATCACTACTGCTATACTATACAGTACTACCATTATACTGTACTATGTGTACTATACAGTACTACCATTATACTGTACTATTTATCCCTACTTCTATACTATACAGTACTACCATTATACTGTACTATGTATCACTACTGCTATACTATACAGTACTACCATTATACTGTACTATGTATCACTACTACTATACTATACAGTACTACCATTATACTGTACTATGTATCACTACTACTATACTATACAGTACTACCATTATACTGTACTATGTATCACTACTACTATACTATACAGTACTACCACCGTACTATACCGTACTACCACTATACTATACAATACTACCATTATACCATACTATATATTACTACTACTATACTATACAGTACTACCACTATACTATACGACACTACCATTATACCATACTATATATTACTACTACTATACTATACAGTACTACATTACCACTATACTATACGACACTACCATTATACCGTACTATATATTACTACTACACTATACAGTACTACCACCATACTACACAGTACTGCCACCATACTACACAGTACTGCCACCATACTACACAGTACTACCACCATACTACACAGTACTACCGCCATACTACACAATACTACACAGTGCTACCACCATACTACACAGTACTGCCACCATACTGCACAGTACTGCCACCATACTACACATTACTAGCACCATACTACACAGTACTGCCACCATACTACACAGTACTACGGATATACTATGCAGTACTGCTATTATGCTATACTGCTTTTATATTATGCAGTGCTGCTACTATACTATATTATACTACTACTATACTAAACACTACTACTACCATACTATACACTACTACTATTGTACAGGACTATATCAGTGTTTTCCACAAGTACATGGAGTAGCCAGACAAATATTTTAAAAAGTAGGCAGTCAGGGAGTTCATTAAACCGATCTTCTCTTGAGATTAAAGTCATATTTGCAGTTTTACAATTATTTACACTTTTTGGGGGGGGGTTATCCAAGAGTAAATGGCGTTGAGGCAGGAGAGGAGGAGTCCTGGTGAGATTAAGGCAAAGGAAACACCGGCCACCTCCTCCCTGCATTCTATTGGCCAAGTCTCTTGATAATGAGATGGATGACCTCTGATCGTGGATTTGATACCAAAGGTCAGAGACAAAACACATCCCTGAGGAGAGACTGTGTTGGTGGTGGAGTGGAGACGAAACACATCCCTGTGGAGAGACTGTGTTGGTGGTGGAGTGGAGACACAACACATCCCTGTGTTGGTGGTGGAGTGGAGACAAAACTCATCCCTGTGTTGGTGGTGGAGTGGAGACGAAACACATCCCTGAGGAGAGACTGTGTTGGTGGTGGAGTGGAGACGCAACACATCCCTGTGGAGAGACTGTGTTGGTGGTGGAGTGGAGACACAACACATCCCTGAGGAGAGACTGTGTTGGTGGTGGAGTGGAGACACAACACATCCCTGTGGAGAGACTGTGTTGGTGGTGGAGTGGAGACACAACACATCCCTGAGGAGAGACTGTGTTGGTGGTGGAGTGGAGACAAAACACATCCCTGTGTTGGTGGTGGAGTGGAGACACAACACATCCCTGTGGAGAGACTGTGTTGGTGGTGGAGTGGAGACACAACACATCCCTGTGGAGAGACTGTGTTGGTGGTGGAGTGGAGACACAACACATCCAGAGACTGTGTTGGTGGTGGAGTGGAGACACAACACATCCCTGTGGAGAGACTGTGTTGGTGGTGGAGTGGAGACACAACACATCCCTGAGGAGAGACTGTGTTGGTATTGCGTATGTCCGACACGTGGGGACCTTTTTTGACTCGCTGTGAGTATTGACTCAGGAAGTCCAACAGCCACAAAACAAGCTCCCATCTAAGGAGAAGTCCCAAATGAGTCTCTGTGCCAGAATGTAAGGCTGGATTGTGTTGAAGGCAGAAGAAAAGTCAACAAACAGGACCCTGACATGGGATTTGGCTCTAGATGTCTATAGACCATGTTAAGGAGGGTAAGAATGGCATCATCAACTCCTCTGCTAGGCTGATCGGCAAACTGAAATGGGTCGAGAAGCTTCCGGGTGACGCTGAGAATATGACTTTTCCTAAGTTTCTCAAGGCGTTTCATTACTAAGGATTTCAAAGCGACAGGGCGATAGTCATTCAGCACAGAGGGATTAGATGCTTTAGGAATTGGTATAATTATTGAGTTTTTCCACAATACTGGCACGTGTTGCTGGTCAAGTGAGGATTGGGAAATATCTGTTAAAAACAAACTACCTCAGGCCAACCTACTGTTGGCTCCTGGAGAGGGACAAACCCACAGTTAAAACTACCTCAGGCCAACCTACTGTCGGCTCCTGGAGAGGGACAAACCCACAGTTAAAACTACCTCAGGCCAACCTACTGTCGGCTCCTGGAGAGGGACAAACCCACAGTTAAAACTACCTCAGGCCAACCTACTGTCGGCTCCTGGAGAGGGACAAACCCACAGTTAAAACTACCTCAGGCCAACCTACTGTCGGCTCCTGGAGAGGGAGAAACCCACAGTTTTAAAACTACCTCAGGCCAACCTACTGTCGGCTCCTGGAGAGGGAGAAACCCACAGTTAAAACTACCTCAGGCCAACCTACTGTCGGCTCCTGGAGAGGGAGAAACCCACAGTTAAAACTACCTCAGGCCAACCTACTGTCGGCTCCTGGAGAGGGAGAAACCCACAGTTTTAAAACTACCTCAGGCCAACCTACTGTCGGCTCCTGGAGAGGGAGAAACCCACAGTTAAAACTACCTCAGGCCAACCTACTGTCGGCTCCTGGAGAGGGACAAACCCACAGTTAAAACTACCTCAGGCCAACCTACTGTCGGCTCCTGGAGAGGGAGAAACCCACAGTTAAAACTACCTCAGGCCAACCTCAGGCTCCTCCTCCGGTCTGTAATCGCCACGTCTCGAGCTGACCACCGTCCTTCCTGTTCCCAAGAACTCTGAGGCGACCTGCCAGAATGACTACCACCCTGTAGCACTCTATAGTCATGAAATGCTTTTTAAAAGGCTGGTTAGGGCACACATCAACTCCCATCATCCCAGACACCCTAGAGCAGGGATAATCAACTCCCATCATCCCAGACACCCTAGAGGAGGGATAATCAACTCCCATCATCCCAGACACCCTAGAGCAGGGATAATCAACTCCCATCATCCCAGACACCCTAGAGGAGGGATAATCAACTCCCATCAACCCAGACACCCTAGAGCAGGGATCATCAACTCCCATCATCCCAGACAGCCTAGAGCAGGGATCATCAACTCCCATCATCCCAGACACCCTAGAGCAGGGATCATCAACTCCCATCATCCCAGACACCCTAGAGCAGGGATAATCAACTCCCATCATCCCAGACACCCTAGAGCAGGGATAATCAACTCCCATCATCCCAGACACCCTAGAGCAGGGATAATCAACTCCCATCATCCCAGACACCCTAGAGCAGGGATCATCAACTCCCATCATCCCAGACAGCCTAGAGCAGGGATAATCAACTCCCATCATCCAAGACAGCCTAGAGCAGGGATAATCAACTCCCATCATCCCAGACACCCTAGAGCAGGGATCATCAACTCCCATCATCCCAGACACCCTAGAGCAGGGATAATCAACTCCCATCATCCCAGACAGCCTAGAGCAGGGATCATCAACTTATCAGCTGCGGGCCGATTCTTTTCTTCAGCGGATGGATGGACAGGGGGACCGAAAACAAAATTACAAATAATTTGTAGACTGCAAAAATGACCGCAAGAAGCCCAAATAGATGTAATATTTGACCAAATCATTATAATTTCAAATCTTCTTTCCATTTGATCACCAGTCTCTCTATTATGCGTGGGAATACCTGCGAGTCAAATTCGGCCGCAAGTTGGGGAATCCTGCCCTAGAGCCACTCCAATGTGCATACCGCCCTAACAGATTCCATAGACCACGTCATCTCATTTGCATATCACTCTAACAGATTCCATAGACCACGTCATCTCATTTGCATTCCGCACTGTCCTCACCTACCGAGATAAGAGGAACACAATGCTGTTCGTTGACTCCAACTCAGCGTTCAACACCATAGTCCCCTCCAAGCTCGCCTCTGAGCTAAGGACCCTGGGACTAAACACCTCCCTCTGCAACTGGATCCTGGACTTCCTGACGGGCCGACCCCAGGTAGTAAGGGGAGGCAACATCACCTCCGTCACGCTGATCCTCAACACGGAGGCCCCACAAGGGAGTGTGCTTAGTCCCCTCAAGTACTCCCTGTTCACCCACGACTGTGTGGCCACGCACTACTCAAACACCATCATCAAGTTTGCTGTCGACACGATGGTAACCACCGGCAACGATGAGCCTACACAGAGAAGGTCAGTGACCTGGCAGTGTGGTGCCGGGACAACAACCTCTCCCTCAATGACAGTAAGACCAAGGAGCTGATCGTGGACTACAGGAAACTAGGGGGGCGAGCACGACCCCGTCCACATCGACGGGGCTGAAGTGGAGCGGGTCGAGAGCTTCAAGTTCCTCTGTTGTCGAAATCACTAAGGACTTAAAATGGTCCACACACGCACAGTGGTGAAGAAGGCACGACAGCACCTCTTTCCCCTCAGGAGGTTAAAAAGATTTGGCATGGGTCCTCAATTCTTCAAAAAGTACAACTTTAAACTTCATTGTCTCGATACTTCGGTCCCGATTTGATTGGTATTACGATTCTCTTGTGTTTTTGCGTTTCGATACCGTGATTTTATTGTGAGTTGATGTCCCAAACATATTGCTCTCTATATGGGGCGGCAGGTAGCTTAGCACTTAAGCGGTTGGGCCAGTAATCGAAAGGTTGCTTGTTCGAATCCCAGAGCTGACTAAATGAAAAATCTGATGTACCCTTGAACAAGGCACTCTGGATCTGCTGAATTTAAAACATTTTTTAATTTTTTTTATTTAACTAGGCAAGTCAGTTAAAGAACAAATTCTTATTTACAATGACGGCCTACCGGGGAACAGTGGGTTAACTGCCTTGTTCAGGGGCAGAACGACAGATTTGTACCTTGTCAGCTCCGGGGATTCAATCTTGCAACCTTTCGGTTACTAGTCCAACACTCTAACCACTTACTAGTCCAACACTCTAACCACTAGGCTACCCTGCCGCCTCTACGCTCTAACCACTAGGCTACCCTACCGCCTCTACACTCTAACCACTAGGCTACCCTGCCGCCCCTCCACTCTAACCACTAGGCTACCCTGCCGCCCCTCCACTCTAACCACTAGGCTACCCTACCGCCTCTACACTCTAACCACTAGGCTACCCTGCCGCCACCAAAATGTATATGTCTGCTGCAACGAGACAATGAGTTTTGATCAGTTATGTAAATAAAAGTGCTTAGAACATGTTGTTCACTGTTTTAAAAACAAGATGGAGAACCAACTGCAGGAGGAACAATACCAGAGTTTTGGCTCAGGGACAGACAATTAAACATTTTTTTTAAAAATATAGATATTTTTTCAACTAGCGCTAGCTGATGCTATATAGTGAATCAACAATTGGAGTCAAAGTATCAATATAATATCCAAAAATGTCCTAAAAAATCATATGCTATGTAACGGTATCGACCCCCCCCAACGCTACGGGCTAGTTATTTACTACTAGCCGTGTCTGAAAAGTACTAGCCTCGGGCTATCTTCATTTTCATCCCTGTCTCTGTCTAGATCCTCATGATGGTGGGTCTGCCGGCCTGTGGCAAGACCACCTGGGCCTCAAAACATACCGAGAGTCACCCTGAGAAGAAATACAACACCCTGGGAACCAACGCCATCATGGAGAAGATGAAGGTAAGCCTTCATGACCCTGATAACCTGTCATAACCTTCAGCTCTCTGAGGTCACAGGTGGAGCTACACAACTGATTCAACTAATTCAGTAGTTCACAATCGTCAATTTAGTCAACTAGAAGCTGAATGAGGTGTGTTTACTGCGAGGCTTGAGTGTGTTATCTAGTTCTCTAGTGTGTCCTTCCTACCAGGTGATGGGTCTGCGTCGCCAGAAGAACTACGCTGGTCGTTGGGACGTTCTGATCCAACAGGCTACTCAGTGTCTCAACCGCCTCATCCAGATCGCCGCACGCAAGAGACGCAACTACATCCTGGACCAGGTACGGACCACTTCCTCTTGAGTACTTTCTGCTTCCTGTGTGTGTGTGTGATACGGCTCTGCTGACCTCTGATCTCTCTAATGAACTATTTATTTATCTTGCAGGTCATGTTGATGATAGAGTAGAAGAAACTATGGTTGTTGACCATCTTGTTTCCATTTATACAGTCTTTTTCTATTTTATAAAGGAAAAACTTTTTATTAGGTCCTTTATGTTATCTTCCATCCGTCTCAGTATTATTCCGCTACGACCCTTTTGTTGTTCGTTTACAGTATTTTACTGTATTATTACTACAGTATTATTACTACAGTATTTTACTGTATTATTACTACAGTATTATTATTACAGTATTATTACTACAGTATTTTACAGTATTATTACTACAGAATTATTACTGCAATATTTTACAGTATTATTACTACAGTATTTTGCAGTATTATTACTACAGTATTTTACAGTATTATTACCACAGTATTATTAATGCAGTATTTTACAGTATTATTACTACAGTATTATTACTACAGTATTTTACTGTATTATTATTATTAATACAGTATTTTACTGTATTATTACTACAGTATTATTACTACAGTATTTTACTGTATTATTATTACTACAGTATTTTACTGTATTATTACTACAGTATTTTACTGTATTATTATTAATATAGTATTTTACTGTATTATTACTACAGTATTTTACAGTATTATTACCACAGTATTATTAATGCAGTATTTTACAGTATTATTACTACAGTATTTTACTGTATTATTATTATTACTACAGTATTTTACAGTATTATTACTACAGTATTTTACTGTATTATTAATACAGTATTTTACTGTATTATTATTATTAATACAGTATTTTACTGTATTATTATTAATACAGTATTTTACTGTATTATTATTATTAATACAGTATTTTACTGTATTATTACTACAGTATTTTACTGTATTATTACTACAGTATTTTACTGTATTATTACTACAGTATTTTACTGTATTATTACTACAGTATTTTACTGTATTATTACTACAGTATTTTATGTGTTTTTATGCATCTGTAGTCCTGTTGACTTTGTAAAGATGTTTACAAACAGTAGAACTCTGCCTGGTGAGTAAAGACAAAAAACTTCTGTTGCTATGGTAACTGTAACGAGACAGACCGACCGTTGATAGCCTTAGTGATAAAACAGTATTAGACCGTGTTTTCTGTTGTTAAATGAATTAACCCCCTGAAGGTAAGTGAAAAAGGTGAGGAGACTTTAACCATTTTTTAAAAAGTTTTCCAGTGAGATGTCGTTGCTGCGGTTACTAACGGTAAGTCAGTCTAACAGAGGTGTCTGCCGGTAACCGTGGAAACCGTGAGTAGCAACGGGTAGGTTGTATCTGTGTGTGTGTGTGTCTACGGGACAGGAGGACGACCGTGACAACCAGGTAGGCACAGGTAAGTCAAGGGGACCCTGGCAGGTGTAGATGCACATGATACACTAGTGTCCAGTCAATCATTTTTTATTTTTTTATTTTACCTTTATTTAACCAGGCAAGTCAGTTAAGAACATATTCTTATTTTCAATGACGGCCTGGGAACAGTGGGTTAACTGGTCTAGGAACAGTGGGTTAACTGCCTGTTCAGGGGCAGAACGATAGATTTGTACCTTGTCAGCTCGGGGGTTTGAACTCGCAACCTTCCGGTTATTAGTCCAACGCTCTAACCACTAGGCTACACTGCCGCCCCATTCTCAATCAGAATCAACCAGATAACTGAATCATGGGAAGGACTGTTTGAGGACACGAAGTTAACCACGAAACTCGTTTAGGACTGTAGTCGTTTTAGTGCCACTTGTAGATGAGAATTTAAGAGTTAAATATCCGCATTCATGATCAACGGTATCGTCCGCACGCCACACCGTTACCCAAATCTCAAGAAATGTTACCTTTAAAGATACAGGGCACCTTATAACAACCAGGCTAGTTTTTTAAAGGGTCCCCTTCACTCTGTGACAGTAACAGGATCTTGAAGACGATGTGGAGAGGTGCATTCTGGGAAGGTAGGTCTGTGGCTTGGGGAGAGAAGAGTGAAATAACACCCGCTAGTTAACCACCCAAAGAGTAAAAACCTAGAATCCAACCAGCCGTAAAACACCTCTCTACCTTTCAGGGTTCCCGGCTTCCCTGCCAGAGGAAAACAAAGCCTGCCCATAAACACAACAAGTAAACAACAGCAAGTAAACAATAACAAACAGCCTTCTACCTCTTTCCTTGTGTCACCATTGCTAGACAAATGTATATGGATCAGCCCAGAGACGAAAAATGCGTCCTTTTGAGGGGTTTCAGCGCAAGGCTATTGTAATATGTCCCACGGAGGAGGACTTTAAAGAGCGAACGATAAGACAAACTGATGAACAGGGGAAGGATGTGCCAGATCAGGCTGTGTTAGAAATGAAAGGTAGGAACAACCACGTGGAAACAAAACCAACCAACCAATAAAACAAAAAAAACAACAGATCTACTTTACTTTTTTCTATGTTTTTGTCTCTAAAATCAAATCTTGGAAGATGCTCTCCCAACCCCTGCCCCCCCTGCCCCCATCCCAACCCCTGCCTCCTTCCCTGCTCCCCCAACCCCTGCCTCCTTCTCTGCCCCCTGCCTCCTACCCTGCCTCCTTCCCTGCCTCCTTCCCTCCCCCCTCCTACCCTCAGTCTGCCCAGAACCCCTCCTACCCTCAGTATATAGCCCCCTCCCCTACCCTCAGTCTGCCTCCCCTGCCTCCTACCCTCAGTACCCCTAGAACCCCTCCCTACCCTCAGTCCCAGATCCCCTCCTACCCTCAGTCCACAGAACCCCTCCTACCCAACCCCTGCCTCCTTCCCTGCCAGTCTCCCAGCCCCCCTCCTACCCTCAGTCTATAGCCCCTGCCTCCTTCCCTGCCCCTCCTACCCTCAGTCTATAGAACCCCTCCTACCCTCAGTATATAGAACCCTCCTACCCTCAGTCTACAGAACCCTCCTACCCTCAGTCTATAGAGTCGCTCTGGATAAGAGCGTCTGCTAAATGACTTAAATGTAAATGTATAGAACCCCTCCTACCCTCAGTCTACAGAACCCCTCCTACCCTCAGTATATAGAACCCTCCTACCCTCAGTCTACAGAACCCCTCCTACCCTCAGTCTACAGAACCCCTCATACCCTCAGTCTATAGAACCCCTCCTACCCTCAGTCTACAGAACCCCTCCTACCCTCAGTCTACAGAACCCCTCCTACCCTCAGTCTATAGAACCCCTCCTACCCTCAGTCTACAGAACCCCTCCTACCCTCAGTATATAGAACCCCTCCTACCCTCAGTCTACAGAACCCCTCCTACCGTCAGTCTATAGAACCCCTCCTACCCTCAGTCTACAGAACGCTCCCACCCTCAGCCTTCACAGCATACCCTCAGCCTACCCTCAGCTTACACTGCATACAATCAGTCTTCCCCCACCTAACCTCAGCGTACAGTCCACCCTCAGCTTACACAGCATACAATGTCTACCCTCAGCCTCCGCATACCCTCAGCCTCCGCATACCCTCAGCCTTCACAGCCTACCCTCAGCCTTCACAGTCTACCCTCAGCCTACCCTCAGCCTTCACAGTCTACCCTCAGCCTTCACAGTCTACCCTCAGCCTACCCTCAGCCTACACTGCATACAATCAGTCTTCCCCCACCTAACCTCAGCGTACAGTCCACCCTCAGCTTACACAGCATACAATGTCTACCCTCAGCCTCCGCATACCCTCAGCCTTCACATACCCTCAGCCTCCGCATACCCTCAGCCTTCACAGCCTACCCTCAGCCTTCACATACCCTCAGCCTTCACAGCATACCCTCAGCCTTCACAGTCTACCCTCAGCCTACCCTCAGCCTACACTGCATACAATCAGTCTTCCCCCACCTAACCTCAGCGTACAGTCCACCCTCAGCTTACACAGCATACAATGTCTACCCTCAGCCTCCGCATACCCTTAGCCTTCACATACCCTCAGCCTCCGCATACCCTCAGCCTTCACAGCCTACCCTCAGCCTTCACAGTCTACCCTCAGCCTCCCTCCTCCCAGTTCTTTCTCTTTTCTATGATTCCCCTCATCATTATGTGATAATAATTTATCTTTTCATTTTGTCTCCCGGTGGTGTTGGCTGATCTGGCCTTCGCTACAACCTCTCTCTCTCTCTCTCTCTCTCTCTCTCTCTCTTTCTCTCTCTCTATCCTGTCATCCTGGACCGGTCCGTCTCCTCCATCTGTCTCTCTCGGGGGGTCATCTCTCCATCCTGGCTTCCAGCCAACTTCCTGCTCCCTGAGCCCAGTGACTTCCTGGAAGAGGTGATTTTTGTGGAGCTACAGCGGGAAGAGGCTTTCAATCTGGTGAAGGAATACAACGAGGAGGGACGCAAGGCCGGCCCACCCCCCGACAAACGCCATGACAACCGTCCGGGAGGGTTCCGTGGCAACGGCGGAGGCTACCAGCGCTATGACGACCGTGGCGGTCCTCGCGGCGGCGTAGGATACCAGAGTAGAGACGCAGGCGGATACAGAAGGGGTAAGGAAGGAACAGACTCCTCCCCAGGTCAGTCACTCACACTTTTCTCCTGAAGTGTGCATTCGTACACTCTCCCGTCAGGGGGGGTTTAAGAGGGAGGGACTGATTTAAGGTGGTTGTTGCTTACACCAATCCACTGCTTTTCACCGTGTCTGGGCTAGGCCCTGCTCTAAGAGATGTGCCTGTATTCCTCGCTCTGTTTCAGGCAACAACCGTGGCGGCTACACCGGCAACCGCTGGGGTGGGAACGGTAACCACCGTGAGGGGGGGTCGTCGGCTCCGAGGGGAGGGTACAACCGTAACCAACAGTCAGGAGGCTACAACCGCCCGGCGCCCTACAGCAAAGTGGGATACAACCAGGTAACCATGGATACGCCCGTCTGTCTGTCTGTCTGCACATTAATGGAGAGGATATGAGTTTTACCTGAGCCCATCAACTAGAGGTTTTCCTGGTCAGGTGAAATAGTCAGGAAAAACTCTGTGTCATAGTTATAGCCCATCAACTAGAGGTTTTCCTGGTCAGGTGAAATAGTCAGGAAAAACTCTGTGTCATAGTTATAGCCCATCAACTAGAGGTTTTCCTGGTCAGGTGAAATAGTCAGGAAAAAACTGTACTACGAATCAGGGTCCGACATAAATTAAATATTAAATATTAAAATTATAGCTCGCTTGCAACGATGGTCCTCAGGAAGGATCGGACCAATATGCAGCAATATACACACAACACAAAATAACAAAGTGAATGAAAGAAACGAACCAGTTCTGTCAGGTGAAACAACACACTAAACAGAAAACAACTACCCACAAATCATAGTGGGAAAACAGGCTGCCTAAGTATGGCTCTCAATCAGAGACAACGATTGACAGCTGCCTCTGATTGGGAACCATACCAGGCCAAACACAGAAATACAAAACCTAGAATATAAAAACATAGAATGCCCACCCCAACCCACGCCCTGACCAAACTAAAACAGAGACATAAAAAAAGTAGCTTCTCGGCGCATTTTGGCAATCCAGTTCAACATTTACCTGCTCTGTCGCAGTCTACCGATTTGAAAACCATTGAAGACTAAATGTCAGAAAAGTCATGTTATTTGTATTTGAGTAATATGATTGGCCATTCATTCAACTACGCTCATCGCGAGTCGCAACTTCTCGGAGCAGTATGTGAGTTGATGCCTCCACACAGTGGGCAGTCCAGAGTGAAAAAGAAGCGCCCATCAATCTATTCGCTGAGTTTATTTTTAATTTATTTTTTAAGGGAAAGTGATTTACAAACGTAAACCTTCAATAGTGAACATACTAGCAATATGCTGACTACTGTTGATAGTCTGCAAAAAGAAAGCTACAAAAAATACACCTAGCATTCGTCTTAGCTAGACTACTGTAGCCAGATTTATATATATTTTGAAAAGTATTTCTCTTAAAGGGGCAACGTCCTATTTTGAGATTTAAATATTTTAGAAACACGTGAATGACTGTATTAATACACTACCCCAGGACCCTACTGTATTAGTGAACTACCCCAGGACCCTACTGTATTAGTGAACTACCCCAGGACCCTACTGTATTAGTAAACTACCCCAGGACCCTACTGTATTAGTAAACTACCCCAGGACCCTACTGTATTAGTAAACTACCCCAACCCTACTGTATTAGTAAACTACCCCAGGACCCTACTGTATTAGTGAACTACCCCAGGACCCTACTGTATTAGTACCAGGCCAAACACTAAAACCTAGAATATAAAACCCCAGACCCTACTGTATTACCCAAACTACCCAGAGACCCTACTGTATTAGTGAACTACCCCAGGACCCTACTGTATTAGTGAACTACCCCAGGACCCTACTGTATTAGAAAAACTACCCCAGGACCCTAAACTGTATTAGTGAACTACCCCATTGGTCAATTTGATTCACCCTACTGTATTAGTGAACTACCCCAGGACCCTACTGTATTAGTGAACTACCCCAGGACCCTACTGTATTAGTGAACTACCCCAGGACCCTACTGTATTAGTGAACTACCCCAGGACCCTACTGTATTAGTAAACTACCCCAGGACCCTACTGTATTAGTAAACTACCCCAGGATCTGTATTAGTAAACTGAGACCCTTTATTAGTAATTTACTTTATTAGTGATTTACCCCAGGACCCTACTGTATTAGTGAACTACCAATAGGACCCTACTGTATTAAAAAACTACCCCAGGACCCTACTGTATTAGTAAACTACCCCAGGACCCTACTGTATTAGTAAACTACCCCAGGACCCTACTATTTTAGTGAACTACCCCAGGACCCTACTGTATTAGTGAACTACCCCAGGACCCTACTGTATTAGTGAACTACCCCAGGACCCTACTGTATTAGTGAACTACCCCAGGACCCTACTGTATTAGTGAACTACCCCAGGACCCTACTGTATTGTAACTACCCCAGGACCCTACTGTATTACCCTAATCTACCCCAGGACCCTACTGTATTAGTAAACTACCCTACCCCAGGACCCTACTGTATTAGTGAACTACCCCAGGACCCTACTGTATTAGTGAACTACCCCAGGACCCTACTGTATTAGTGAACTACCCCAGGACCCTACTGTATTAGTGAACTACCCCAGGACCCTACTGTATTAGTGAACTACCCCAGGACCCTACTGTATTAGTGAACTACCCCAGGACCCTACTGTATTAGTGAACTACCCCAGGACCCTACTACCCCAGGACCCTACTGTATTAGTAAACTACCCCAGGACCCTACTGTATTAGTGAACTACCCCAGGACCCTACTATTAGTAAACCCCAGGACCCTACTGTATTAGTAAACTACCCCAGGACCCTACTGTATTAGTGAACTACCCCAGGACCCTACTGTATTAGTGAACTACCCCAGGACCCTACTGTATTAGTGAACTACCCCAGGACCCTACTGTATTAGTAAACTACCCCAGGACCCTACTGTATTAGTGAACTACCCCAGGACCCTACTGTATTAGTGAACTACCCCAGGACCCTACTGTATTAGTAAACTACCCCAGGACCCTACTGTATTACCCTAATGTACCCCATATTTTTGGTTAACGTCGAATAGTTTAAAAGTAGTAATGGAGTCTGTTTTTGTTATCCGACATGCTTTTCTTTCTCTCTCCTTCAGAGTTACAACCCCAGCAGCTATAATCAAGGCAACTACCAACAGGGTTACAACTATGGCAGCTACAGTCAGTACCCAGGATACAGCCAAACTCAGAGTTACAGCGAGTCTACGCCAGCTGCCGCAGGACAGACCTACAGCCAACAGCAGAACTACAATCAGCAGTACCAGCAGGTAGTTACAATAGCAACCAGCAGTACCAGCAGGTAGTTACCATAGCAACCCGCAGTACCAGCTGGTAGTTACCATAGCTACCAGCAGGTAGTTACCATAGCAACCAGCAGTACCAGCAGGTGGTTACCATAGTAGCAACAACGGTAGTATACCAGGATTCAGGTGAACTTGGGTAACCCTGCTTCAGCTAACCTCCAGTATCAGCCTGAAGTTATAGGATAGGGTATTTAATCACTGAGAGATAGGGTATTTAATCACTGAGAGATAGGGTATGTAATCACTGAGAGATAGGGTATGTAATCACCGAGAGAGAGGGTATTTAATCACCGAGAGATAGGGTATTTAATCACCGAGAGAGAGGGTATTCAATCACTGAGAGATAGGGTATTTAATCACTGAGAGATAGGGTATTTATTCACTGAGAGATAGGGTATTTATTCATTTTAGAAACTTCAGCTGGATAGGGTATTTAATCACTGAGAGATAGGGTATGTAATCACTGAGAGAGGGTATGTAATCACAGAGAGATAGGGTATTTATTCACTGAGAGATAGGGTATTTATTCACTGAGAGATAGGGTATTTATTCACTGAGAGATAGGGTATTTATTCACTGAGAGATGGGGTATTTAATCACAGAGAGATAGGGTATGTAATCACCGAGAGATAGGGTATTTAATCACTGAGAGATAGGGTATTTAATCACTGAGAGATAGGGTATGTAATCACTGAGAGATATGGTATTTAATCACCGAGAGATATGGTATTTAATCACTGAGAGATATGGTATTTAATCACTGAGAGATAGGGTATGTAATCACTGAGAGATAGGGTATGTAATCACTGAGAGATAGGGTATGTAATCACTGAGAGATAGGGTATGTAATCACTGAGAGATAGGGTATGTAATCACTGAGAGATAGGGTATGTAATCACTGAGAGATAGGGTATGTAATCACCGAGAGATAGGGTATTTATTCACTGAGAGATAGGGTATTTAATCACTGAGAGATAGGGTATGTAATCACCGAGAGATAGGGTATGTAATCACTGAGAGATAGGGTATTTAATCACTGAGAGATAGGGTATTTAATCACTGAGAGATAGGGTATTTAATCACTGAGAGATAGGGTATGTAATCACTGAGAGATAGGGTATGTAATCACCAAGAGATAGGGTATTTATTCACTGAGAGATAGGGTATTTATTCACTGAGAGATAGGGTATTTAATCACTGAGAGATAGGGTATGTAATCACTGAGAGATAGGGTATGTAATCACTGAGAGATAGGGTATTTATTCACTGAGAGATAGGGTATTTATTCACTGAGAGATAGGGTATTTATTCATTTTAGAAACTTCAGCTGGATAGGGTATTTAATCACTGAGAGATAGGGTATGTAATCACTGAGAGAGGGTATGTAATCACTGAGAGATAGGGTATGTAATCACTGAGAGATAGGGTATGTAATCACTGAGAGATAGGGTATGTAATCACTGAGAGATAGGGTATGTAATCACTGAGAGATAGGGTATGTAATCACTGAGAGATAGGGTATGTAATCACTGAGAGATAGGGTATGTAATCACCGAGAGATAGGGTATGTAATCACCGAGAGATAGGGTATGTAATCACTGAGAGATAGGGTATTTAATCACTGAGAGATAGGGTATTTAATCACTGAGAGATAGGGTATTTAATAATTTTAGAAACTTCAGCTGGATAGGGTATTTAATCACTGAGAGATAGGGTATGTAATCACTGAGAGATAGGGTATGTAATCACTGAGAGAGGGTATGTAATCACCGAGAGATAGGGTATTTATTCACTGAGAGATAGGGTATTTATTCACTGAGAGATAGGGTATTTATTCACTGAGAGATAGGGTATTTATTCACTGAGAGATAGGGTATTTAATCACTGAGAGATAGGGTATGTAATCACTGAGAGATAGGGTATGTAATCACAGAGAGATAGGGTATTTATTCACTGAGAGATAGGGTATTTATTCACTGAGAGATAGGGTATTTATTCACTGAGAGATAGGGTATTTAATCATTTTAGAAACTTCAGCTGGATAGGGTATTTAATCACTGAGAGATAGGGTATGTAATCACTGAGAGATAGGGTATGTAATCACTGAGAGAGGGTATGTAATCACTGAGAGAGGGTATGTAATCACCGAGAGATAGGGTATTTATTCACTGAGAGATAGGGTATTTATTCACTGAGAGATAGGGTATTTATTCACTGAGAGATAGGGTATTTAATCACAGAGAGATAGGGTATGTAATCACTGAGAGATAGGGTATGTAATCACTGAGAGATAGGGTATGTAATCACTGAGAGATAGGGTATTTATTCACTGAGAGATAGGGTATGTAATCACCGAGAGATAGGGTATGTAATCACCGAGAGATAGGGTATGTAATCACTGAGAGAGGGGGTATTTATTCACTGAGAGATAGGGTATTTATTCACTGAGAGATAGGGTATTTAGTCACTGAGAGATAGGGTATTTAATCACTGAGAGATAGGGTATGTAATCACTGAGAGATAGGGTATGTAATCACCAAGAGATAGGGTATTTATTCACTGAGAGATAGGGTATTTATTCACTGAGAGATAGGGTATGTAATCACTGAGAGATAGGGTATTTAGTCACTGAGAGATAGGGTATTTAGTCACTGAGAGATAGGGTATGTAGTCACTGAGAGATAGGGTATGTAATCACTGAGAGAGGGTATTTAATCACTGAGAGATAGGGTATTTAATCACTGAGGGATAGGGTATTTAATCACTGAGGGATAGGGTATTTAATCACTGAGAGGGTATTTAGTCACTGAGAGATAGGGTATGTAATCACTGAGAGATAGGGTATTTAATCACTGAGAGATAGGGTATTTAATCACTGTATTGCCCCCCTCGCTCTCTCGCAGTATGCCCAGCAGTGGCAGCAGTACTACCAGAACCAGTCTCAGTGGAACCAGTACTACGGCCAGTATGGGAACTATGCCGGCCAGGGACAGGGTCAACAAGGTCAGGGTTCACAGGGGCAGGGAGGTCAGGGGGCATCAGGTTCCTCCCAGTAACCTCTGACCTCTAACCTTAACAGCAGGGGTCAACGAAAGGCGGTTTATGCCCCACAATAAAATTTATTGTTCCCACCAAAAAATGTTTTATTTATTTATTTGAGGCGGGGGAGCTCATCGATGTCACACACATTAACAGCAGCTTACTTCTAGCCAGCGTCAACCCAGTGTGTCTGGGTCCTTTTTTAATTGACTGTGCCAACGTGTAGAGTAGATCAGACATGTAAGAGAAACATCTTCCTCTGAACTATGCCTGAATGTGGATGTACTGTCTGTCTGTGTCTGTCTGTCCGTCCGTCCGTCCGTCCGTCCGTCCGTCCGTCCGTCCGTCCGTCCACAAACTCCACTTCCTTTTTAGTTCATTCAATGTTTTAGATTTAAAAGCCCTAGACACACATAAGAGCATGTTTGTTTACAGAGGAGGAAAATACCAGGCTTTTCCTGTATCGCTGTCCTGTTGTGTGTGGTCCCCCCCTCCTCTGCTGTCTGTATCTCTGCCTGTATCGCTGTCCTGTTGTGTGTGGTCCCCCCCTCCTCTGCTGTCTGTATCTCTGCCTGTATCGCTGTCCTGTTGTGTGTGGTCCCCCCCTCCTCTGCTGTCTGTATCTCTGCCTGTATCGCTGTCCTGTTGTGTGTGGTCCCCCCCTCCTCTGCTGTCTGTATCTCTGCCTGTATCGCTGTCCTGTTGTGTGTGGTCCCCCCCCTCCTCTGCTGTCTGTATCTCTGCCTGTATCGCTGTCCTGTTGTGTGTGTTCCCCCCTCTGCTGTCTGTCCACTGGTATGTCCACTGGTTTGTCCACTAGTTAGTCCACTGGTTTGTCAACTGGTTTGTCCACTGGTTCGTCAACTGGTTTGTCCACTGGTTTGTCCACTGGTTTGTCCACTGGTTTGTCAACTAGTTTGTCCACTGGTTTGTCCACTAGTTAGTCCACTGGTTTGTCCACTGGTTTGTCCACTAGTTAGTACACTGGTTTGTCCACTGGTTTGTCAACTGGTTTGTCCACTAGTTTGTCCACTAAAAGCAGAATGTTAGTCCACTGGTTTGTCCACTAGTTTGTTCACTAGTTTGTTCACTAGTTAGTCCACTAGTTAGTCCACTAACAGCAGAATGTTAGTCCACTAGTTAGTCCACTAAAAGCAGAATGTTAGTCCACTGGTTTGTCCACTAACAGCAGAATGTTGGTCCACTAGTTAGTCCACTGGTTTGTCCACTAGTTTGTTCACTAGTTAGTCCACTAGTTAGTCCACTAAAAGCAGAATGTTAGTCCACTAGTTAGTCCACTAGTTTGTCCACTAGTTTGTCCACTAGTTAGTCCACTAGTTAGTCCACTAGTTTGTCCACTAGTTTGTCCAGTAGTTAGTCCACTAGTTAGTCCACTAGTTAGTCCACTGGTTTGTCCACTAACAGCAGAATGTTGGTCCACTAGTTAGTCCACTAGTTTGTCCACTAGTTTGTCCACTAGTTTGTCCACTAGTTAGTCCACTGGTTAGTCCACTGGTTTGTCCACTAACAGCAGAATGTTGGTCCACTAGTTAGTCCACTAGTTAGTCCACTAGTTAGTCCACTAGTTAGTCCACTAGTTTGTTCACTAGTTTGTTCACTAGTTAGTCCACTAGTTTGTTCACTAGTTAGTCCACTAGTTAGTCCACTGGTTAGTCCACTGGTTAGTCCACTAGTTTGTCCACTAGTTTGTCCACTAGTTAGTCCATTAGTTAGTCCACTAGTTTGTCCACTAGTTAGTCCACTAGTTTGGCCACTCAGTTGTTTTGTTTATTGCAACAAACCTTTTTTTTTATTGTTGTAAAAAAAAGTTTAATGTTAAAATGTTTATCTTTGTGTTGAATCCTGTCAGCATGTGTTTTTATTGGACAACAACAACAACAACAACAATATGACAACAATACAACAGATGAATGAACCCCTATACGATGTCTGTTTCATTACTGAAGTGTAAACGATTTAGTTTCACATTCACATGTTTATATTCTGTGTTTCTGTCCGGTAAGTGGTAACACAACACAATAAAACCATTCATAAACGAAATGAAGTAGTTTTATGTATTATTTGTAAATCAGTATTTCAAACATAATTAATAAACGAATCACTCGTATAATGTTTCATAAAAACCACCAAGATACTGTTTTTAATATTAATCATAATAAAACACACACAGTCCGGTCCATAGATAGTCTTGGGTATCCAGCCGTCGTAATCTCACCTCGGCTGGTACTGTGCGTCCCAAATGCTTCCCTAGTCCATAGGATATGTCTAGAATATTCCTACTCCGTAACAGGTCTTTTGTAGCTTAGTCGGTAGAGACATGTAACGCCAGGGTAGTGGGTTCGATTCCCGGGACCACCCATATGTAAAATGTACGCACACATGACTAAGTGGCTTTGGGTAAATACATTTAAAATGTCTGCTAAATGGCATATATTGTTATTATTGTTGTGACCAGAGCCCCCTACTTTGTATGGCTAGTAGATAGTCTTGAAAACCCGAGCCTAGGTAACACCGTGACTAGGGTTTGGTTTCAATGATGGACTCTTTAGTCATAGAAGACCTATGTCACTACCTACGTAGCATAGAAGACCTATGTCACTACCTACGTAGCATAGAAAACCTATGTCACTACCTACATAGCATAGAAGACCTATGTCACTACCTACGTAGCATAGAAAACCTATGTCACTACCTATGTAGCATAGAGGAACTATGTCACTACCTACGTAGCATAGAAAACCCATGTCACTACCTACGTAGCATAGAGGAACTATGTCACTACCTACGTAGCATAGAGGATCCACGTCACTATCTACAGTTGAAGTTTACATACACTTCGGTTGGAGTCATTAAAACTTGTTTTTCAACCACTCCGCAAATGTCTTGTTAACAAACTATAGTTTTGGCAAGTCGGTTAGGACATCTAATTTGTGCATGACACAAGTAATTTTTACAACAATTGTTTACAGACAGATTATGTCACATATTATTCACTGTATCACAATTCCAGTGGGTCAGAAGTTTACATACACTAAGTTGACTGTGCCTTTAAACAGCTTGGAAAATTCCAGAAGCTGATGGCATGGCTTTAGGAGCTCCTGATAGGCTAATTGACATCATTTGAGTCAATTGGAGGTGTACCTGTGGATGTATTTCAATACCTACCTTCAAACTCAGTGCCACTTTGCTTGACATCATGGGAAAATCAAAAGAAATCAGCCAAGATCTCAGAATATAAATTGTCGACCTCCACAAGTCTGGTCCAACGCCTGAAGGGTACCATGCTCAACTGTACAAACAATATTACGCAAGTATGAACACCATGGGACAACACAGCCGTTGTCCTATATCTATATCCTGTAGATAATTTGTGGGCAGAACTTAAAAAGCGTGTGGGAGCAAGAAGACATACAAACCTGACTCAGTTACACCAGCTCTGTCAGGAGGAATGGGTGGATTTAAGCTTGTGGAAGGATACCCAAAACATTTGACCCAAGTTAAACAATTTAAAGGCAATGCTACCAAATACTAATTGAGTGTATGTAAACTTCTGACCCACTGGGAATGTGATGAAAGAAATAAAAGCTGAAATAAATCCTTCTCTCTACTATTATTCTGTCATTTCACATTCTTAAAATAAAGTGGTGATCATAACTGACCTAAAACGGGATTTTTACTAGGATTAAATGTCAGGAATTGTGAAAAAACGTGAGTTAAATGTATTTGGCTAAGGTGTATGTAAACTTCTGACATCAACTGTAGTGTAGCATAGAGGAACTATGTCACTACCTACGTAGCATAGAGGACCTGTCACTACCTACGTAGCATAGAGGAACTGTCACTACCTACATAGCATAGAGGACCTACGTAGCATAAAGGAACTATGTCACTACCTACATAGCATAGAGGAACTATGTCACTACCTACGTAGCATAGAGGACCTGTCACTACCTACGTAGCATAGAGGAACTATGTCACTACCTACGTAGCATAGAGGACCTGTCACTACCTACATAGCATAGAGGAACTATGTCACTACCTACGTAGCATAGAGGACTTACGTAGCATAGAGGAACTATGTCACTACCTACATAGCATAGAGGAACTATGTCACTACCTACGTAGCATAGAGGTACTATGTCACTACTTACGTAGCATAGAGGACCTGTCACTACCTACGTAGCATAGAGGAACTGTCACTACCTACATAGCATAGAGGACCTACGTAGCATAAAGGAACTATGTCACTACCTACATAGCATAGAGGAACTATGTCACTACCTACGTAGCATAGAGGAACTATGTCACTACCTACGTAGCATAGAGGACCTGTCACTACCTACGTAGCATAGAGGAACTGTCACTACCTACGTAGCATAGAGGAACTGTCACTACCTACATAGCATAGAGGACCTACGTAGCATAAAGGAACTATGTCACTACCTACATAGCATAGAGGAACTATGTCACTACCTACGTAGCATAGAGAAATTATGTCACTACCTACATAGCATAGGACCTACGTAGCATAAAGGAACTATGTCACTACCTACGTAGCATAGAGGAACTACGTAGCATAGAGGAACTATGTCACTACCTACGTAGCATAAAGGAACTATGTCACTACCTACGTAGCATAGAGGAACTATGTCACTACCTACGTAGCATAGAGGAACTATGTCACTACCTACATAGCATAAATGAACTATGTCACTACCTACGTAGCATAGAGGAACTATGTCACTACCTACATAGCATAAATTATCTATGTCACTACCTATGTAGCATAGAGGAATTATGTCACTACCTACGTAGCATAGAGGAACTATGTCACTACCTACATAGCATAGAGGAACTATGTCACTACCTATGTAGCATAGAGGAACTATGTCACTACCTATGTAGCATAGAGGAATTATGTCACTACCTATGTAGCATAGAGGAACTATGTCACTACCTATGTAGTACAGAGGAACTATGTCACTACTCTTGAGTAAAATATAAATTAGAACTAGCAAAGAGGAAGATTTTGTAGGTTATTTTTAATGGGTGCATTTCACAAGTGGCAAGTTTGCATCAACTACCTTCACAACTACCTTCACTAAAACCACTGCAAACTTTTGCGGCGTTCTAGCCTCATGTCTGTCTTGTGGTTCATTTGGTCACCAGAACCCCCCCCCCAGTGATGTAGTTCCTCAATGCCAAAATAATCCATCATTGAAACCAGACCCAAGTCACTGTGTTACCTAGGGTCAGGTTTTCAAGACTTACCTACCAGCCAAACACAGTAGGACTCTGGTCAAAAGCCCCCCCCCCATTGACGTAGACAGTGACGTAAATCTATCATTGAAAACAGATCCTAGTCACTGTTGCCATAGGGTCAAGTCTTCCAGACCAGGTAATGGCCCGCTATAGGGCATAGAGTGCAATTTGGGACCCAGTATAGACTCAGTACAGTAGGCCTTGACAATAACATATAATTTACCTGTAGTCCCAACTCAAATTTCCTTTAAAACATTTTTTTTTTAAACACACTGGCACCCTAAACTGAGATTAGCAGAGATGCCAGAATATGAACATAATTACGACAACGATCGTCACATCACAGGGTTTGAAACGTGACTTTAGTTTCACGGATGCAGTCCAGCTGAAGGTTATGTGTATTTGGTGAAGGTGGAAGGGACAGAGAGGTGTTGCATTGTACTACTGACATTAGTATAATCATGTCCCATCATGCTCACCGGGTATAAGATTTTAAGGCAGTCTTGGGAGGCCCATCTCCACGGGCCTGTCCACTATGGCACCCTATTTACCTATATAGTGCACTACTTTGGTGCGGCAGGGTAGCCTAGTGGTTAGAGCGTTGGGACTAGTAACCAGCAGGTAGCCTAGTGGTTAGAGCGTTGGGACTAGTAACCAGCAGGTAGCCTAGTGGTTAGAGCGTTGGGACTAGTAACCAGCAGGTAGCCTAGTGGTTAGAGCGTTGGGACTAGTAACCAGCAGGTAGCCTAGTGGTTAGAGCGTTGGGACTAGTAACCAGCAGGTAGCCTAGTGGTTAGAGCGTTGGGACTAGTAACCAGCAGGTAGCCTAGTGGTTAGAGCGTTGGGACTAGTAACCAGCAGGTAGCCTAGTGGTTAGAGCGTTGGGACTAGTAACCAGCAGGTAGCCTAGTGGTTAGAGCGTTGGGACTAGTAACCAGCAGGTAGCCTAGTGGTTAGAGCGTTGGACCAGTAACCGAAAGGTTGCAAGAGCGAATCCCCGAGCTGACAAGGTACAAAAAAAAATTTGACGTTCTTCCTCTGAACAAGGCAGTTAACCCCACTGTTCCTAGGCCGTCATTGAAAATAAGATTTTATCTTTTAACTGACTTGTCGAGTTAAAAAAAAAAAAAATACCTTTTTCACCAGGGATCTAGTAGTGATCAAATTAGTGCCCTATATAGGGAATAGGGTGCCATTTGGGATTTTCACCCCTGGTGTTGAAGAAAAGAGCTTAGCACCACATAACGTTCAAGAATGTTCAGAAATTGAAAAAAATACATTATACATCACAAAACAGTTAGAATACACTGTATATATTTAGAAAAACAAAAATAGATTGTAGAAGTCACAGGAAAACATTTTTTTTCTTTTTACATCAACTCTACTTGACAATTATCAGGAAAACTGGTTGCATCAATGGGTGTTTATCAAAAATCCATAATACCGTGGCATATTGTAGCACGGGAGGGTCGGAGGTCGAGTCCCAAATCGAAGTATACGAAACAGTGCATTGAGGGTACTTTTCGAATGCGTGTTCCATGCGCACATATGTTGAAGCATCGATGTAAGCTTCAACAGAAAGTATGCAAAGAAATATGACAACAAACAAAATGACACAAATTTGATTAAAATCAATGGCGGCCATTACTTGAGCTGAAGCGAAAATACGATGCGACTTGGGAATCTAAATGTTAGCTAGTCATATACGTTTGCCTGACTACAGTATTTTATCTTGCTACGTTAATAAATACAGCCCGTTTTGGCATGGTTTACCTTCCTACAGGACCCACTGTAGTGTGCGTAGGTCGTAAGCACATTGTAAAGTCAATAGAGCTAACTGGCTAACTACTACTGTTAGCTAGCCAGAGAGCCACAAATAATTGTTAGCTTGCTGCCCACGAAGAATTGATATCTACCTTGGATAACATTGGTTTATGTCGTTTTTTTTTGTTGCCTGTTATTCTATCTGGTTAGCTACATTATTACGGTAAACATATAGCAATCAATCAATTAAACGTATTGATAAAGCCATTCTTACATCAGCTGATGTCACAAAGTTCTGTACAGAAACCCAGCCTAAAAACCCCCAAACAGCAAGCAATGCAGCTAGCTCAGAGTTATGAAGTAAAACATTTGCTTCGTGTATATATTGTTTTTCGTTTCTCTATTGCCATTGTCCTGGCTAGAAGAAGGAATGGGTTAAGTCCATAGTAAATCAATAGGGCTAACTGGCTAGCCACGGGGGGGGAATGTTAGCTCGCTACCCACAAAGAATTGACATCGACTGTACCTTGGCATGACATTAGTTTCTGTTCATTTTTTCCTGGCTAGCTAGATTACAACTATTCACATATATCTAGCTGATAATTATGAAGTAAAAAGTTAGCTTTGTGTATATCTTCGTCTGTTGTCGTCATTGTCCTGGCTGGAAGGAGGGTCGGTGAATGGGGAGGTGCAGTGTGAGGTAATACAGTAGGGGGAAGTGCATCTCAAATGGAAAGTATTATGTGTTCTCCACACTCTCAACCTCAAAAGAACGTCCTGAAGAGAATTCACTCGGGAGAACGTCCTGAAGAGAATTCACTCGGGAGAACGTCCTGAAGAGAATTCACTCGGGAGAACGTCCTGAAGAGAATTCACTCGGGAGAACGTCCTGAAGAGAATTCACTCGGGAGAACGTCCTGAAGAGAATTCACTCGGGAGAACGTCCTGAAGAGAATTCACTCGGGAGAACGTCCTGAAGAGAAAGCACTCGGGAGAACGTCCTGAAGAGAATTCACTCGGGAGAACGTCCTGAAGAGAAAGCACTCGGGAGAACGTCCTGAGGAGAATTCACTTGGAGCATGAGTGTGGAGCACGGTAGGATGCATATTGAGAAACAAACCCATTGGTTCAAACACAGCCCACACAAACCCAGTTTATTTGATGTCTGGGTGTGTATGTGTTTGTGTGTGTCTGTCCGTCCGTCCGTGTGTATTTGTGTGTGTGTGTCCGTTCGTGTGTGTTTGTGTGTGTGTGTCTTTCTGTCTGTTCGTGTACGTCTGTGTGTGTCCGTTCGTGTGTGTGTGTCTGTCCGTCCGTGTGTGTGCGTCTCTGTGTGTGTGTGTCCGTCCGTTCGTCTGTGTGTGTGTCTTTCTGTCTGTTCGTGTGCGTCTGTGTGTGTCCGTTCGTGTGTGTGTGTGGGTCTGTCCGTTCGTGTGTGTGTGGGTCTGTCCGTCCGTGTGTGTGTGGGTCTGTCCGTCCGTGTGTCCGTCCGTTGTGTGTGTGTGTGTCTGTCCGTCCGTTTGTCTGTGTGTGTCCGTTCGTGTGTGTGTGTGTCTGTCCGTCCGTTTGTCTGTGTGTGTCCGTTCGTGTGTGTGTGTGTGTGTGTCTGTCCGTCCGTTCGTCTGTGTGTGTCCGTTCGTGTGTGTGTGTGTGTCTGTCCGTCCGTTCGTGTGTGTGTCCGTCCGTTCGTGTGTGTGTGTGTCTGTCCGTCCGTTTGTCTGTGTGTGTCCGTTCGTGTGTGTGTGTGTGTCTGTCCGTCCGTTCGTGTGTGTGTGTGTCTGTCCTTGGGTATCCAGTGTCCCAGCTCAGTCGGGTTCTCGGCTCTTATCTCTGATCAAGTTGAGCTCCTCCATCTTCTCCTGCAGGAAGGAGGCGGGCATGGAGGAGCCAAGGAATCTCTGGGGCTTCACAACACAGCCCTGGGGGGAGAGAGGGAGGGTGGAGAGTCACAACACAGACCTGGGGGAGAGAGGGTGGGTGGAGAGTCACAACACAGACCTGGGGGAGGGAGGGAGGGTGGAGAGTCACAACACAGACCTGCGGGGGAGGGAGGGTGGGGAGTCACAACACAGCCCTGGGGGAGAGAGGGAGGGTGGAGAGTCACAACACAGACCTGGGGGAGGGAGGGAGGGTGGAGAGTCACAACACAGCCCTGGGGGAGAGAGGGAGGGTGGAGAGTCACAACACAGACCTGGGGGAGGGAGGGAGGGTGGAGAGTCACAACACAGACCTGGGGGACGGAGGGAGGGTGGAGAGTCACAACACACACCTGGGGGAGGGAGGGAGGGTGGAGAGTCACAACACAGACCTGGGGGAGGGAGGGAGGGTGGAGAGTCACAACACAGACCTGGGGGATGGAGGGAGGGTGGAGAGTCACAACACACACCTGGGGGAGGGAGGGAGGGTGGAGAGTCACAACACAGACCTGGGGGGAGGGAGGGAGGGTGGAGAGTCACAACAGACCTGCGGGGGAGGGAGGGTGGGGAGTCACAACACAGCCGTGGGGGAGAGAGGGAGGGTGGAGAGGCACAACACAGACCTGCGGGGGAGGGAGGGAGGGTGGGGAGTCACAACACAGACCTGGGGGAGACAACAAAGCCCTGGGGGAGGGAGGGTGGGGTGGGGAGTCACAACACAGACCTGGGGGAGGGAGGGAGGGTGGAGAGTCACAACACAGACCTGGGGGAGGGAGGGAGGGTGGAGAGTCACAACACAGACCTGGGGGGAGGGAGGGAGGGTGGAGAGTCACAACACAGACCTGCGGGGGGAGGGAGGGTGGGGAGTCACAACACAGCCCTGGGGGAGAGAGGGAGGGTGGAGAGTCACAACACAGACCTGGGGGAGGGAGGGAGGGTGGAGAGTCACAACACAGCCCTGGGGGAGAGAGGGAGGGTGGAGAGTCACAACACAGACCTGGGGGAGGGAGGGAGGGTGGAGAGTCACAACACAGACCTGGGGGACGGAGGGAGGGTGGAGAGTCACAACACACACCTGGGGGAGGGAGGGAGGGTGGAGAGTCACAACACAGACCTGGGGGAGGGAGGGAGGGTGGAGAGTCACAACACAGACCTGGGGGGATGGAGGGAGGGTGGAGAGTCACAACACACACCTGGGGGAGGGAGGGAGGGTGGAGAGTCACAACACAGACCTGGGGGAGGGAGGGAGGGTGGAGAGTCACAACAGACCTGCGGGGGAGGGAGGGTGGGGAGTCACAACACAGCCGTGGGGGGAGAGAGGGAGGGTGGAGAGGCACAACACAGACCTGCGGGGGGAGGGAGGGAGGGTGGGGAGTCACAACACAGACCTGGGGGGAGACAACAAAGCCCTGGGGGAGGGAGGGTGGGGTGGGGAGTCACAACACAGACCTGGGGGAGGGAGGGAGGGTGGAGAGTCACAACACAGACCTGGGGGAGGGAGGGAGGGTGGAGAGTCACAACACAGACCTGGGGGAGGGAGGGAGGGTGGAGAGTCACAACACAGACCTGCGGGGGAGGGAGGGAGGGTGGGGAGTCACAACACAGACCTGGGGGAGACAACAAAGCCCTGGGGGAGGGAGGGTGGGGTGGGGAGTCATAACACAGCCCTGTGGGGAGGGAGGGTGGGGAGTCACAACACAGACCTGGGGGAGGGAGGGAGGGTGGAGAGTCACAACAGACCTGGGGGAGGGAGGGAGGGTGGAGAGTCACAACACAGACCTGCGGGGGAGGGAGGGTGGGGAGTCACAACACAGCCCTGGGGGAGGGAGGGTGGAGAGTCACAACACAGCCCTGGGGGGAGGGTGGGGAGTCACAACACAGACCTGGGGGAGGGAGGGAGGGTGGAGAGTCACAACACAGACCTGCGGGGGAGGGAGGGTGGAGAGTCACAACACAGACCTGGGGGAGGGAGGGAGGGTGGAGAGTCACAACACAGACCTGCGGGGGGAGGGAGGGTGGAGAGTCACAACACAGACCTGCGGGGGAGGGAGGGTGGGGGAGTCACAACACAGCCCTGGGGGGAGGGGGGTGGAGAGTCACAACACAGACCTGGGGAGAGGGAGGGAGGGTGGAGAGTCACAACACAGACCTGCGGGGGAGGGAGGGTAGGGAGTCACAACACAGACCTGGGGGAGGGAGGGAGGGTGGGGAGTCACAACACAGACCTGGGGGGAGGGAGGGAGGGTGGAGAGTCACAACACAGACCTGCGGGGGAGGGAGGGTGGGGAGTCACAACACAGACCTGGGGGAGGGAGGGAGGGTGGGGAGTCACAACTCAGACCTGGGGGAGGGAGGGTGGAGAGTCACAACACAGCCCTGGGGGGGTGGAGAGTCACAACACAGACCTGGGGGAGGGAGGGTGGAGAGTCACAACACAGACCTGGGGGAGGGAGGGAGGGTGGAGAGTCACAACACAGACCTGCGGGGGAGGGAGGGTGGGGAGTCACAACACAGACCTGGGGGAGGGAGGGAGGGTGGAGAGTCACAACACAGACCTGGGGGAGGGAGGGAGGGTGGAGAGTCACAACACAGACCTGGGGGAGGGAGGGAGGGTGGAGAGTCACAACACAGACCTGGGGGAGGGAGGGTGGAGAGTCACAACACAGACCTGCGGGGGAGGGAGGGTGGGGAGTCACAACACAGACCTGGGGGGGGGGGGGGTGGAGAGTCACAACACAGCCCTGCGGGGGGTGGAGAGTCACAACACAGACCTGCGGGGGAGGGAGGGTGGAGAGTCACAACACAGACCTGGTGGGAGGGAGGGAGGGTGGAGAGTCACAACACAGACCTGCAGGGAGAGGGAGGGTGGGGAGTCACAACACAGACCTGGGGGGGGGTGGGAGGGTGGAGAGTCACAACACAGACCTGGGGGAGGGAGGGTGGAGAGTCACAACACAGACCTGGGGGAGGGAGGGAGGGTGGAGAGTCACAACACAGACCTGCGGGGGAGGGAGGGTGGGGAGTCACAACATAGCCCTGGGGGAGGGAGGGAGGGTGGAGAGTCACAACACAGCCCTGGGGGAGGGAGGGAGGGTGGAGAGTCACAACACAGACCTGGGGGGGGAGGGAGGGTGGGGAGTCACAACACAGCCCTGGGGGAGGGAGGGAGGGTGGAGAGTCACAACACAGACCTGCGGGGGAGGGAGGGTGGAGAGTCACAACACAGACCTGGGGGAGGGAGGGAGGGTGGAGAGTCACAACACAGACCTGCGGGGGAGGGAGGGTGGGGAGTCACAACATAGCCCTGGGGGAGGGAGGGAGGGTGGAGAGTCACAACACAGCCCTGGGGGGAGGGAGGGAGGGTGGAGAGTCACAACACAGACCTGCGGGGGGAGGGAGGGTGGGGAGTCACAACACAGACCTGGGGGAGTGGAGGGAGGGTGGAGAGTCACAACACAGTGGAGGTGGGGAGTCACAACACAGCCCTGGGGGGAGGGAGGGAGGGGGGGTGGAGGGAGTCACAACACAGCCCTGGGGGAGGGAGGGTGGGGAGTCACAACACAGACCTGGGGGAGGGAGGGAGGGTGGAGAGTCACAACACAGACCTGGGGGGGGAGGGAGGGTGGGGAGTCACAACACAGACCTGGGGGGAGGGAGGGAGGGTGGAGAGTCACAACACAGACATGCAGGGAGAGGGAGGGTGGGGAGTCAACACAGACCTGGGGGGGTGGGAGGGTGGAGAGTCACAACACAGACCTGGGGGAGGGAGGGAGGGTGGAGAGTCACAACACAGACCTGGGGGGAGGGAGGGAGGGTGGAGAGTCACAACACAGACCTGGGGGAGGGAGGGAGGGTGGAGAGTCACAACACAGACCTGGGGGAGGGAGGGAGGGTGGAGAGCACAACACAGACCTGCGGGGGAGGGAGGGTGGGGAGTCACAACACAGCCCTGGGGGAGGGAGGGAGGGTGGAGAGTCACAACACAGCCCTGGGGGGAGAGAGGGAGGGTGGAGAGTCACAACACAGACCTGCGGGGGAGGGAGGGAGGGTGGGGAGTCACAACACAGACCTGGGGGAGGGAGGGTGGGGTGGGGAGTCATAACACAGCCCTGGGGGAGGGAGGGTGGGGAGTCACAACACAGACCTGGGGGAGGGAGGGAGGGTGGAGAGTCACAACAGACCTGGGGGAGGGAGGGAGGGTGGAGAGTCACAACACAGACCTGCGGGGGGAGGGAGGGTGGGGAGTCACAACACAGCCCTGGGGGAGGGTGGAGAGTCACAACACAGCCCTGGGGGGAGAGAGGGAGGGTGGAGAGTCACAACACAGACCTGGGGGGAGGGTGGGGAGTCACAACACAGACCTGGGGGGAGGGAGGGTGGAGAGTCACAACACAGACCTGGGGGAGGGGGAGGGAGGGTGGAGAGTCACAACACAGACCTGCGGGGGGAGGGAGGGTGGAGAGTCACAACACAGACCTGCGGGGGGGGAGGGAGGGTGGGGGGAGTCACAACACAGCCCTGGGGGGAGGGGGGGTGGAGAGTCACAACACAGACCTGGGGAGAGGGAGGGAGGGTGGAGAGTCACAACACAGACCTGCGGGGGGAGGGAGGGTGGGGAGTCACAACACAGACCTGGGGGAGGGAGGGAGGGTGGGGAGTCACAACACAGACCTGGGGGAGGGAGGGAGGGTGGAGAGTCACAACACAGCCCTGGGGGGGGGTGGAGAGTCACAACACAGACCTGCGGGGGGAGGGAGGGTGGAGAGTCACAACACAGACCTGGGGGAGGGAGGGAGGGTGGAGAGTCACAACACAGACCTGCGGGGGAGGGAGGGTGGGGAGTCACAACACAGACCTGGGGGAGGGAGGGAGGGTGGAGAGTCACAACACAGACCTGGGGGAGGGAGGGAGGGTGGAGAGTCACAACACAGACCTGGGGGAGGGAGGGAGGGAGGGTGGAGAGTCACAACACAGACCTGGGGGAGGGAGGGAGGGTGGAGAGTCACAACACAGACCTGGGGGGAGGGAGGGAGGGTGGAGAGTCACAACACAGACCTGCGGGGGAGGGAGGGTGGGGAGTCACAACACAGACCTGGGGGGGTGGAGAGTCACAACACAGACCTGGGGGGAGGGAGGGAGGGTGGAGAGTCACAACACAGACCTGGGGGGAGGGAGGGAGGGTGGAGAGTCACAACACAAGGCTGTTTCAGGCAGACAGGGTCAGGCTGTTTCAGACAGACAGGGTCAGGCTGTTTCAGACAGACAGGGTCAGGCTGTTTCAGACAGACAGGGTCAGGCTGTTTCAGACAGACAGGGTCAGGCTGTTTCAGACAGACAGGGTCAGGCTGTTTCAGACAGACAGGGTCAGGCTGTTTCAGACAGACAGGGTTAGGCTGTTTCAGACAGACAGGGTTAGGCTGTTTCAGACAGACAGGTTCAGGCAGACAGGGTTAGGCTGTTTCAGACAGACAGGTTCAGGCAGACAGGGTTAGGCTGTTTCAGACAGACAGGGTCAGGCTGTTTCAGACAGACAGGGTCAGGCTGTTTCAGACAGACAGGGTCAGGCTGTTTCAGACAGACAGGGTCAGGCTGTTTCAGACAGACAGGGTCAGGCTGTTTCAGACAGACAGGGTCAGGCTGTTTCAGACAGAGAGGGTCAGGCTGTTTCAGGCAGACAGGGTCAGGCAGACAGGGTCAGACTGTTTCAGACAGACAGGGTCAGGCTGTTTCAGACAGACAGGGTCAGGCAGACAGGGTCAGGCAGACAGGGTCAGGCTGTTTCAGGCAGACAGGGTCAGGCAGACAGGGTCAGACAGGGTCAGGCTGTTTCAGGCAGACAGGGTCAGGCAGACAGGGTCAGGCTGTTTCAGGCAGACAGGGTCAGGCTGTTTCAGGCAGACAGGGTCAGGCTGTTTCAGGCAGACAGGGTCAGGCTGTTTCAGACAGACAGGGTCAGGCTGTTTCAGACAGACAGGGTCATGTGAAATAGTTCTGTGTCTGATGTGGTGTTGCCTACAGGTCTTACCCTGTCTCTCTCTATAGGGAGAACTTGCTGGTTTCCCTTCTTGTCCACACTCACAGGCATCCACAACCCCGGGTCTGTCTGGGTGGACCGGTCTGAGAGCGCAGAGTCACCCCTGTTACCCAGAGTGGACCGGTCCAAGTCCCTCCTATTACGGTTGTTACCCCAATTACTGTTACCCCCGGGGAAAACAAAGGTGTTGTCTTCTGACGAACCTGTTTGGATAAACACAACAGTACCTCATTATTATTATTATAGGGAATATAACAATCAACCAGTCAGTCACTGCAGCAGTAGGTTAATGTGACAGTCACTGTAGCAGTAGGTTAATGTGACAGTCACTGTAGCAGTAGGTTAATGTGACAGTCACTGTAGCAGTAGGTTAATGTGACAGTCACTGTAGCAGTAGGTTGATGTGTTAGTGACAGTCACTGTAGCAGTAGGTTAATGTGACAGTCACTGTAGCAGTAGGTTAATGTGATAGTGACAGTCACTGTAGCAGTAGGTTAATGTGATAGTGACAGTCACTGTAGCAGTAGGTTGATGTGATAGTGACAGTCACTAGCAGTAGGTTGATGTGATAGTGACAGTCACTGTAGCAGTAGGTTGATGTGACAGTCACTGTAGCAATAGGTTAATGTGATAGTGACAGTCACTGTAGCACTAGGTTAATGTGATTGTGACAGTCACTGTAGCAGTAGGTTAATGTGACAGTCACTGTAGCAGTAGGTTGATGTGTTAGTGACAGTCACTGTAGCAGTAGGTTAATGTGACAGTCACTGTAGCAGTAGGTTAATGTGATAGTGACAGTCACTGTAGCAGTAGGTTAATGTGATAGTGACAGTCACTGTAGCAGTAGGTTGACGTGATAGTGACAGTCACTAGCAGTAGGTTGATGTGATAGTGACAGTCACTGTAGCAGTAGGTTGATGTGACAGTCACTGTAGCAATAGGTTAATGTGATAGTGACAGTCACTGTAGCAGTAGGTTAATGTGATAGTGACAGTCACTGTAGCAGTAGGTTAATGTGATAGTGACAGTCACTGTAGCAGTAGGTTGACGTGATAGTGACAGTCACTAGCAGTAGGTTGATGTGATAGTGACAGTCACTGTAGCAGTAGGTTGATGTGACAGTCACTGTAGCAATAGGTTAATGTGATAGTGACAGTCACTGTAGCACTAGGTTAATGTGATTGTGACAGTCACTGTAGCAGTAGGTTGATGTGACAGTCACTGTAGCAGTATGTAGGTTGATGTGATAGTGACAGTCACTGTAGCAGTAGGTTGATGTGATAGTGACAGTCACTGTAGCAGTAGGTTGATGTGATCGTGACAGTCACTGTAGCAGTAGGTTGATGTGATAGTGACAGTCACTGTAGCAGTAGCTTGATGTGATCGTGACAGTCACTGTAGCAGTAGGTTGATGTGATCGTGACAGTCACTGTAGCAGTAGGTTGATGTGACAGTCACTGTAGGTTGATGTCACAGTCACTGTAGGTTGATGTGTTAGTGACAGCCACTGTAGCAGTAGGGTGATGTGACAGTCACTAGCAGTAGGGTGATGTGATAGAGCCAGTCACTAGCAGTAGGGTGATGTGATAGAGCCAGTCACTAGCAGTAGGGTGATGTGATAGAGCCAGTCACTAGCAGTAGGGTGGTGTGATAGAGCCAGTCACTAGCAGTAGGGTGATGTGATAGAGCCAGTCACTAGCAGTAGGGTGATGTGATAGAGCCAGTCACTAGCAGTAGGGTGATGTGATAGAGCCAGTCACTAGCAGTAGGGTGATGTGATAGAGCCAGTCACTAGCAGTAGGGTGATGTGATAGAGCCAGTCACTAGCAGTAGGGTGATGTGATAGAGCCAGTCACTAGCAGTAGGGTGATGTGATAGAGCCAGTCACTAGCAGTAGGGTGATGTGATAGAGCCAGTCACTAGCAGTAGGGTGATGTGATAGAGCCAGTCACTAGCAGTAGGGTGATGTGATAGAGCCAGTCACTAGCAGTAGGGTGATGTGATAGAGCCAGTCACTAGCAGTAGGGTGATGTGATAGAGCCAGTCACTAGCAGTAGGGTGATGTGATAGTGTGTGCCTTACTCCAGCTGTTTGCCTTGGTCAGGAGGTCTGGGACAGGAGTGAGGGCTGAGGCAGGGGTGGAGGGACATGACCCAGCATACACCCTGTCTCTCTTCACACACTGCATCCCACACAGGTCCTGGCAGTGTCTGTGACAGTTTACCCCACAGTCTGATGGGGAGGGAGGGAGGAGAGAGAAAGAGAGAAAGAGAGAGAGAGAAAGTAAAAGGCATTTTGCCATGTCTAATGTGTATTCATGTGATATTTAAGTGTAAATCAAACATTACTACAATATCTTTGTGCTACAAAAAAAACCTTCAGTTGACATGGGCTGGTTGACCTGGACATTTCATGTTATAAATATCTCTCTGAGGTTTGTAAAGACTAACACAACAAGAGGAACTAATGATACACTACCCATATTTAGAAATGGTACCTTCTACTATTACAACTTTCAAGAGTAAGTTTAAAGCCAGCCTGAGTTCCTTTAAAAAAGAAAGGAACCCCCTCGCCCCCCTTGCCCCCTCGCCCCCCTTGCCCCCTCCCCCCCTTTCCCCCTCGCCCCCGATCCATTTGTTTGGGAACCATTGTTCTAAGGTACAGTTACATCATATTGTGAGTGATGCTGTTGTACGAAGCTTGGATGAGATATCTTACCTCGACAGTGGAAGCCCTGCTTGATAACTCCCCACAGCTACAACAGAGAGGACACAGCAGAGAGGACACAGCAGAGAGGACACAACAGAGAGGACACAGCAGAGAGGACACAGCAGAGAGGACACGACAGAGAGGACACGACAGAGAGGACACAGCAGAGAGGACACGACAGGAGGACACGACAGAGAGGACACGACAGAGGAGGACACGACAGAGAGGACACGACAGAGGAGGACACGACAGAGGAGGACACGACAGAGGAGGACACGACAGAGAGGACACGACAGAGAGGACACGACAGAGGAGGACACGACAGAGGAGGACACGACAGAGGAGGACACGACAGAGAGGACACAGCAGAGAGGACACGACAGAGAGGACACGACAGAGAGGACACAGCAGAGAGGACACGACAGAGAGGACACGACAGAGAGGACACGACAGAGAGGACACGACAGAGAGGACACGGCAGAGAGGACACGACAGAGAGGACACGACAGAGAGGACACGGCAGAGAGGACACGACAGAGAGGACACGACAGAGAGGACACGACAGAGAGGACACGGCAGAGAGGACACGACAGAGAGGACACGACAGAGAGGACACAGCAGAGAGGACACAGCAGAGAGGACACAACAAGGAGGACACGACAGAGGAGGACACGACAGAGGAGGACACGACAGAGGAGGACACGACAGAGGAGGACACGACAGAGAGGACACGACAGAGAGGACACGACAGAGGAGGACACGACAGAGAGGACACGACAGAGAGGACACGACAGAGGAGGACACGACAGAGGAGGACACGACAGAGAGGACACGACAGAGAGGACACGACAGAGAGGACACGACAGAGGAGGACACGACAGAGAGGACACGACAGAGGAGGACACGACAGAGGAGGACACGACAGAGGAGGACACGACAGAGAGGACACGACAGAGAGGACACGACAGAGGAGGACACGACAGAGAGGACACGACAGAGAGGACACGGCAGAGAGGACACGACAGAGAGGACACAGCAGAGAGGACACGACAGAGAGGACACAGCAGAGAGGACACAGCAGAGAGGACACAACAAGGAGGACACGACAGAGGAGGACACGACAGAGGAGGACACGACAGAGGAGGACACGACAGAGGAGGACACGACAGAGGAGGACACGACAGAGAGGACACGACAGAGAGGACACGACAGAGGAGGACACGACAGAGAGGACACGACAGAGGAGGACACGACAGAGGAGGACACGACAGAGAGGACACGACAGAGAGGACACGACAGAGAGGACACGACAGAGAGGACACGACAGAGGAGGACACGACAGAGAGGACACAACAGAGCATGGATTAGATGGTTTGTGAATCTCAGCCAAATCACAGTTTTAACAACATCCAGCTCAATGCAATACCCACAAAGCCTCCACAAGTGTCACAGAAGGTGGGTCGCTTGTACGTGGTCTCGTGGAAGTTGTGAACGTTCTTGAAGTTGTATCCTAGTTTGGCACATACGGACATCCCCCTCATGAAGTAGGAGTTGATCTGCTGATGACTGATCTCCCCCTCTCTGGAAGGGATGGGAGGAGAGAGAGAGGGATGGGATGGGAGGAGAGAGAGAGGGATGGGATGGGAGGAGAGAGAGAGGGAGAGGAGAGAGGGATGGGAGGAAGGAGGGAGAGGAGAGAGGGATGGGATGGGAGGAAGGAGGGAGAGGAGAGAGGGATGGGATGGGAGGAGGGAGGGAGGGATGGGAGGAGAGAGAGGGAGGGATGGGAGGAGAGAGGGAGAGGAGAGAGGGATGGGATGGGAGGAGAGAGAGAGGGATGGGAGGAGAGAGGGAGGGATGGGAGGAGAGAGGGAGGGATGGGGGAGAGAGGGAGGGATGGGAGGAGGGAGGGAGGGATGGGAGGAGAGAGGGAGGGATGGGACAAGAGAGGGAGGAATGGGAGGAGAGAGAGAGAGAGGGAAGGGATAGGAGGAGAGAGGGAGGATGGGAGGAGGGGAGGGAGGGATGGGAGGAGAGAGGGAGGAAGGGAGGGGATGGGAGGAGAGAGGGAGGGATGGGGAGGATAAGGGAGGAGAGAGAGAGAGGGAGGGATGGGAGGAGAAAGAGAGTGACAGATTGTTAAATCTAGAGACAGAATGTTCTTAAGATGAGAGTTCACACATCCATCTGTGGCACAGGATCTCTCTCACTCTCTCTCATTCTCTCTCTCACTCTCTCTCATTCTCTCTCTCACCTGTCACTATCATTGTTGCAGAAGGAGAAGGGGAAGTTAGCTGCTATCTTCTTAAAGTCCTCCAGAGAGATGTACCCATCCTGGTTCAGGTCGTAGTTCTTCATGATGGACTGCAGAGGTCAGCACAGACGTTATGTTCATTCTGTGGTACGTACGACCATAGAGATGTATAGAGATCTCTACTTGGAAATAACATGTTTTTTGCATGGACGTTGCCATAGAGGGCTTCCACCATTTTAAAGTAGTAAATTAGGTGGGGATTTCTATGGGTTTTTGGGAGCGATCAGTCAACGATCAGAGCATTGTCTTCTTCAAAGAGCGAAAGTTCAGTTAAGATGGCGGCCTCCATGCACTTACCACAAATGCCACGTTTGCTAAGTTCGCCGTATTGTATATTTCTCTGTTGCTATTTTTTTTTGTATCAGCATTAGAACAGTTAAACTCAATAAACGTACTGCGGGCTGGATCCAGACCCAGAACAGGGTCAATACGGATTACGGACCCAGAACAGGGTCAATACGGATTACGGACCCAGAACAGGGTCAATACGGATTACGGACCCAGAACAGGGTCAATACGGATTACGGACCCAGAACAGGGTCAATACGGATTACGGACCCAGAACAGGGTCAATACGGATTACGGACCCAGAACAGGGTCAATACGGATTACGGACCCAGAACAGGGTCAATACGGATTACGGACCCAGACCCAGACGGACAGGGTCAATACGGATTACGGACCCAGAACAGGGTCAATACGGATTACGGACCCAGAACAGGGTCAATACGGATTACGGACCCAGAACAGGGTCAATACGGATTACGGACCCAGAACAGGGTCAATACGGATTACGGACCCAGAACAGGGTCAATACGGATTACGGACCCAGAACAGGGTCAATACGGATTACGGACCCAGAACAGGGTCAATACGGATTACGGACCCAGAACAGGGTCAATACGGATTACGGACCCAGAACAGGGTCAATACGGATTACGGACCCAGAACGCGGTCAATACGGATTACGGACCCAGAACAGGGTCAATACGGATTACGGACCCAGAACAGGGTCAATACGGATTACGGATCCAAGCTTGGCACACCTGAATTTGGGGAGTTTCTCCCATTCTTCTCTGTGTAACTGTAAAGCTTCCGTCCTTCTCCTCGTCCCTACCTGGGCTCAAACCAGGGACCCTCAGCACACATCGACAAAGAGCAAGGGGAACCACTACTTCAAGGTCTCAGAGCAAGTGACGTCACCGATTGAAACGCTATTGTCCTGAAACCACTCCTGAGTTGTCTTGGCTGTGTGCTTAGGGTCATTGTCCTGATGGAAGGTGAACCTTCGCCCCAGTCTGAGGTCCTGAGCGCTCTGGAGCAGATTTCCATCAAGGATCTCTCTGTACTTTGCTCCGTTCATCTTTCCCTCGATCCTGACTAGTCTCCCAGTCCCTGCTGCTGAAAAGCATCCCCACAGCATGATGCTGCCACCACCATGCTTCACCGTAGGGATGGTGCCACCACCATGCTTCACCGTAGGGATGGTGCCACCACCATGCTTCACCGTAGGGATGGTGCCACCACCATGCTTCACCGTAGGGATGGTGCCAGGTTTCCTCCAGATGTGACGCTCGGCATTCAGGCCAAAGAGTTCAATCTTGGTTTTATCAGACCAGAGACTCTTGTTTCTTTTGGTCTGAGAGTCCTTTAAGTGCCTTTTGGCAAACTTCAAGCGGGCTGTCATGTGCCTTTTACTGAGGAATGGCTTCTGTCTGGCCACTCTACCATAAAGGCCTGATTGGTGGAGTGCTGCAGAGATGGTTGTCCTTCTGGAAGGTTCTCCCATCTCCACATAGGAACTCTGGAGCTCTGTCAGAGTGACCATCACCATAATAGAGTGTTCTTGGTCACCTCCCTGACCAAGGCCCTTCCCCTCCGATTGCTCAGTTTGGCTCGGCAACCAGCTCTAGGAAGAGTCTTGGTGGTTCCAAACGACTTCCATTTCAGAATTATGGAGGCCACTGTGTTCTTGGAGACCTTCAATGTTGCAGAAATGTTTTGGTACTCTTCCCCAGATCTGTGGCTCAACACAATTCTGTCTCGGGGCTCTACGACCTCATGGCTTGGTTTTTGCTCTGACATGCACTGTCAACTGCGAGACCTTATATAGACAGGTGTGTGCCTTTCCAAATCATGTTCAATCAATTGAATTTACCAATCAAGTTGTGGAAACATCTCAAGGATGATCAATGGAAACAGGATGCAGCTGAGCTCAATTTAGAGTCTCATAGCAAAGGGTCTGAATATTTATGTAAATAAGTTATTTCAGTTTTATTTTTAATACATATTCTAAAAAGTCTAAAAATCTGGTTTAGCTTTTTCATTATGGGGTATTGTGATGTCATTATGGGGTATTGTGATGTCATTATGGGGTATGTCATTATGGGGTATTGTGATGTCATTATGTGGTATGTCATTATGGGGTATTGTGCTGTCATTATGGGGTATTGTGCTGTCATTATGGGGTATTGTGATGTCATTATGGGGTATTGTGATGTCATTATGGGGTATTGTGATGTCATTATGTGGTATGTCATTATGGGGTATTGTGATGTCATTATGGGGTTTCGTGATGTCATTATGGGGTTTTGTGATTTCATTATGGGGTATTGTGATTTCATTATGGGGTATTGTGATGTCATTATGGGGTATTGTGTTGTCATTATGGGGTATTGTGATGTCATTATGGGTTTATGTCAATATGGGGTATTGTGATGTCATTATGGGGTATTGTGATGTCATTATGGGGTATGTCATTATGGGGTATTGTGATGTCATTATGTGGTATGTCATTATGGGGTATTGTGCTGTCATTATGGGGTATTGTGATGTCATTATGGGGTATTGTGATGTCATTATGGGGTATTGTGATGTCATTATGTGGTATGTCATTATGGGGTATTGTGATGACATTATGGGGTATCGTGATGTCATTATGGGGTATTGTGTTGTCATTATGGGGTATTGTGATGCCATTATGGGGTATTGTGATGTCATTATGGGGTATTGTGATGTCATTATGGGGTATTGTGATGTCATTATGTGGTATGTCATTATGGGGTATTGTGATGACATTATGGGGTATCGTGATGTCATTATGGGGTATTGTGTTGTCATTATGGGGTATTGTGATGTCATTATGGGGTATGTCATTATGGGGTATTGTGATGCCATTATGGGGTATCATGATGTCATTATGGGGTATGTCATTATGGGGTATTGTGATGTCATTATGGGGTATTGTGATGTCATTATGGGGTATTGTGATATCATTATGGGGTATTGTGATGTCATTATGGGGTATTGTGATGTCATTATGGAGTATTGTGATGGTATTGTGATGGCATTATGGGGTATTGTGTGTAGACTGATGAGGAATACTTTTTTATTTCATCCATTTTAGAATAATAATGTAACAAAATGTGGAAAAAGTCAAGGGGTCTGAATACTTTCCAAATGCACTGTATATATATTTTAAGAATTTGGTTGAGGTTTGACAACTAGTATCATATAACCACAAATAAGTGTGTGGAATTGCAGGAAATTAGCTTGAAAACGACTACATTTTTACCTTCACTCTGTGGTATAATGTGTAGAATTGTAGGAAGTACATTTTAAAACTGCATTTATTTTTTCTCTGGAGTGTCAACAGTTTGGGGTCACATGTGTTGTGAGGTGGGGGTTTGTTTCTGACAATATCCATCCAGACCCTTTTCCACCTAGGATGTGTGTATGACCGGAACCTTCTCAAATATACATGATTCCAATTTTAGCTCCAAGATGCTAAGATGCTGCCTAGCTGATTTATCAGTGCATTGAACGATGTTCAAAAATAGTCCCGGTCGGTATTAGATAGAACTGTGGGGGGAAAACAACATGTGGTTACCTAGGTTACCGTTGGCTCACAGCAACAAAAGACTTGACCCTTTTCAAACGCAATTTTTCTTGTTGTCTTCTTGTTTTAGTCAATTAAAAAATGACATTAAAGATAAGTACTGTACATGTCTAAAGATCACTTTTCAACATTGCCTGATCCAGAGTGTTCCAGAGTGTTCCAGAGTGCTCCAGAGTGCTCCAGAGTGCTCCAGAGTGTTCCAGAGGGCTCCAGAGGGCTCCAGAGTGCTCCAGAGTGTTCCAGAGTGTTCTAGAGTGCTCCAGAGTGTTCTCTCTACTTATACTGAACAAAAAATATAAACGCAACATGCAACAATTTGTACAGTTCATATGAGGAAATCAGTCAATTTAAATAAATAAATTAGGCCCTAATCTATGGATTTCACATGACTGGGAGTACAGATATCCATCTGTTGGTCACAGATACCTTTAAAAAAAGGAATGGAGTGGATCAGATAACCAGTCAGTATCTGGTGTGGATCAGAACACCAGTCAGTATCTGGTGTGGATCAGAAAACCAGTCAGTATCTGGTGTGGATCAGAAAACCAGTCAGTATCTGGTGTGGATCAGAAAACCAGTCAGTATCTGGTGTGGATCAGAAAACCAGTCAGTATCTGGTGTGGATCAGAAAACCAGTCAGTATCTGGTGTGGATCAGAACACCAGTCAGTATCTGGTGTGGATCAGAACCAGTCAGTATCTGGTGTGGATCAGATAACCAGTCAGTATCTGGTGTGGATCAGATAACCAGTCAGTATCTGGTGTGGATCAGAAAACCAGTCAGTATCTGGTGTGGAACAGAAAACCAGTCAGTATCTGGTGTGGAACAGAACACCAGTCAGTATCTGGTGTGGATCAGAAAACCAGTCAGTATCTGGTGTGGAACAGAACACCAGTCAGTATCTGGTGTGGAACAGAACACCAGTCAGTATCTGGTGTGGATCAGAACACCAGTCAGTATCTGGTGTGGATCAGATAACCAGTCAGTATCTGGTGTGGATCAGATAACCAGTCAGTATCTGGTGTGGATCAGATAACCAGTCAGTATCTGGTGTGGAACAGAAAACCAGTCAGTATCTGGTGTGGATCAGAAAACCAGTCAGTATCTGGTGTGGATCAGAAAACCAGTCAGTATCTGGTGTGGAACAGAACACCAGTCAGTATCTGGTGTGGAACAGAACACCAGTCAGTATCTGGTGTGGATCAGAACACCAGTCAGTATCTGGTGTGGAACAGAACACCAGTCAGTATCTGGTGTGGAACAGAACACCAGTCAGTATCTGGTGTGGAACAGAGAACCAGTCAGTATCTGGTGTGATCAGAAAACCAGTCAGTATCTGGTGTGGATCAGAAAACCAGTCAGTATCTGGTGTGGATCAGAAACCCAGTCAGTATCTGGTGTGGATCAGAACACCAGTCAGTATCTGGTGTGATCAGAGAACCAGTCAGAATCTGGTGTGGATCAGAAGCAGTCAGTATCTGGTGTGGATCAGAAAACCAGTCAGTATCTGGTGTGGATCAGATAACCAGTCAGTATCTGGTGTGGAACAGAACACCAGTCAGTATCTGGTGTGGATCAGAAAACCAGTCAGTATCTGGTGTGGATCAGATAACCAGTCAGTATCTGGTGTGGAACAGAGAACCAGTCAGTATCTGGTGTGGATCAGAGAACCAGTCAGTATCTGGTGTGACCACCATTTGCCTCATGCAGCGTGACACATCTCCTTCACATAGAGTTGATCAGGCTGTTGATTGTGGCCTGTGGAATGTTGTCCCACTCCTCTTCAACGGCTGTGCGAAGTTGCTGGATATTGGTGTGAACTGGAACAAGCTGTCCTACACGTCAATCCAGAGCATACCAAACATGCTCAGTGGGTGACATGTCTGGTGAGGATGCAGCCCATGGAAGAACTGGGACATTTTCAGCTTCCAGGAATTGTGTACTGATCCTTGCAACATGGGGCCGTGCATTAGGCTGAAACATGAGGTGATGGTGGTGGATGAATGGCACGACAATGGGCCTGCCTGCCCTTACCATAACCCCACCGCCACCAAGGGGCACTCTGTTCACAACATAGACATCAGCAAACGGCTGCTTATGGTAGAGAAATGATCATTCAATTATCTGGTAACAGCTCTGGCGGACCTTCCTGCAGTCAGCATGCCAATTGCACGCTCCCTCAAGACTTGAGTCATCTGTGGCCTTGTGTTGTGTGACAAAACTGCACGTTTTAGAGTGGCCCCAGCACAAGGTGCACCTGTGTAATTATCATCTTCATCGGAACATTTCTGGGATCTTTTATCTCAGCTCATGAAACACGGGACCAAGACTTTACAATGTTACTTTTTATATTTTTTGTTCAATGTAGAAACATGTCATATCGTAGTGCTTCCCTCAAGCCTCTTTTCACGACGATGCTAGCAGCCACGTAAGTGACTGAGTGCTAGCTAGCTAACGACAGGGGCATTAAGCTAGCCGAGACCAACAACACAAACAAACTGACTATACAGCTACAAGTAGGGAACAGAGTTAAACTGACTATACAGCTACAAGTAGGGAACAGAGTTAAACTGACTACACAGCTACAAGTAGGGAACAGAGTTAAACTGACTACACAGCTACAAGTAGAGAACAGAGTTAAACTGACTATACAGCTACAATTAGAGAACAGAGTTAAACTGACTATACAGCTACAATTAGAGAACAGAGGTAAACTGACTACACAGCTACAATTAGAGAAGAGAGTTAAACTGACTACACAGCTACAAGTAGAGAAGAGAGTTAAACTGACTACACAGCTACAAGTAGAGAAGAGAGTTAAACTGACTACACAGCTACAAGTAGAGAAGAGAGTTAAACTGACTATACAGCTACAAGTAGAGAACAGAGTTAAACTGACTACACAGCTACAAGTAGAGAAGAGAGTTAAACTGACTACACAGCTACAATTAGAGAAGAGAGTTAAACTGACTACACAGCTACAATTAGAGAAGAGAGTTAAACTGACTACACAGCTACAAGTAGAGAAGAGAGTTAAACTGACTACACAGCTACAATTAGAGAACAGAGGTAAACTGACTACACAGCTACAATTAGAGAACAGAGTTAAACTGACTACACAGCTACAAGTAGGGAGTGGAGTATTACTGTGATGTCTTTATTCACCTTTCATCATTGGTTTGTAAATGAAAATCACCGCCATCTAGTGGCCACAATTAAATTAAATGACACACGATTTTGGTTTAAGAACCCAGCACTGCAAGTTGGGACGTCAATCACCATTAATAGCTTTACACTTTTTTTTTCTTTTTTTCAAAACATCAAATTTAGATCAAAATGGACTACTTTAAAATGGAGATGGTGCTGAACGTTGTGATCTCTGCATCTCTATGGGTACGACAGATAAAGTACACGATGTTAACTTTGTGTTGTGGTAGAGCAAGGGGGGGGGGTAGTTCTGCTTTAGACTGCACAGTAATGAGGAAATGAAAAAAGTCTCACACACAGACAGGCAACACATCTCACAGTTCTATCTCAATTCAACTCTACTTGATTCCTTGCATCCTATCTCCTCGCCTCCTTCGCAACCATATCGAAAAGAAGAAGCTCTCAGGTCTCTCTCCTCTGACCTTCTTCTTCATTGTGTTTTGAGAAGTGGGGTGGGGAGATAGGATGTGAGAAATCAGGAGAGATACATTTAGAAAGAGCCCGAGTGTCGCTGAGGACAGACAGAGAGGAGAGAGAGAGACCAGCAGACAGACAGACAGAGAGGAGAGAGAGACCAGCAGACAGACAGACAGAGAGGAGAGAGAGAGACCAGCAGACAGACAGACAGAGGAGAGAGAGACCAGCAGACAGACAGACAGAGAGGAGAGAGAGAGACCAGCAGACAGACAGACAGAGAGGAGAGAGAGAGACCAGCAGACAGACAGACAGAGAGGAGAGAGAGAGACCAGCAGACAGACAGACAGAGAGGAGAGAGAGAGACCAGCAGACAGACAGAGAGGAGAGAGAGAGACCAGCAGACAGACAGACAGATACTCACATCCACCATCTGTTTGACGTGTTTAGAAATGGTGTCTGGGTCCAGCCTCGGAGTCACCCCTGACCCCCACTCTGCTACAACTGGGGATTTGACAGGTGCTACAGGCTAAGGAGGGAGTGGGAGGGAGAGGAGAGGGAGGGAGAGGAGAGGGAGGGAGAGGAGAGGAGAGGAGAGGAGAGGAGAGGGAGGGAGAGGAGAGGAGAGGGAGGGAGAGGAGAGAGAGGAGAGGGAGGGAGAGGAGAGGAGAGGAGAGGGAGGGAGAGGAGAGGGAGGGAGAGGAGAGGAGAGAGAGAAAATGAGGGAGGAGGCATGAAAGACTGCACACGTTAAAACACCTACCACATAACAAGCCTTTGTCAAGGGCTCAGTCTTTTTGTGGTTAACTTTGATGTAGCCTAGCCTCCACCCACAGGATGATGCAGTGAGCTCAGCGTGTAAAGTCAGAGGTCAGGAAGAAGGGAGGCAGGATGATGGTAACAGATAACGTTGATAAACTGCATGTCAGCAGTAAGAGAGAGCGAGGCAGTAAGAGAGAGCGAGGCAGAGAGAGAGAGCACAGTGAGTGACACTAGTCTCTAAGCACTTCCACTGTATTTTTTTTTTTTAATTTGACCTTTATTTAACTAGGCAAGTCAGTTAAGAACAAATTCTTATTTTCAATGACGGCCTAGGAACAGTGGGTTAACTGCCCGTTCAAGGGCAGAACGACAGAATTTGTACCTTGTCAGCTCGGGGATTTGAACTTGCAACCTTTCGGTTACTAGTCCAACGCTCTAACCACTAGGCTACCCTGCCGCCCCCGTAAAGGTTTACACACGTTGTATTCAGCACTTATGAAAAGTATACTTTTAATAATAATAATACTTTTGATTTGATTCGACAGCCCCTGTGTCTAATGACCGAGGAAGAAGTTGATGAGGCTGGCACACGACTCTAGAGATTTCACCCCCCCCCTTCCCCCTTTTCCCAAAGAGTACAATCATTGACTGTGTTCGAGAGCATCAATCCCATGATGCATTGTGGGTAAATGGTGACTGACTGATCTACAAAATAATAATTGAGTAGTTATTTATGATACAAGGTGATTTGTTGATCAGTCAGTCGGCAGTCACGTGTGTTGTCGGCTGCAATGTGGAACCATTCACTTCCTCGCAACTAGATCGGACTTGCTGAGCAGTCTTTCAGGTTATATCAATATAGGACTCATTTTACTGTGGATATACAGTGGGGCAAAAAAGTATTTAGTCAGCCACCAATTGTGCAAGTTCTCCCACTTATAAAGATGAGAGAGGCCTGTAATCTTCATCACAGGTACACTTCAACTATGACAGACAAAATGAGAAAAAAAAATCTGAAAATCACATTGTAGAATTTTTAATTTATTTATTTGCAAATTATGGTGAAAAATAATTTGAAAATTACAGGCCTCTCTCATCTTTTTAAGTGGGAGAACTTGCACAATTGGTGGCCGACTAAATACTTTTTTTGCCCCACTGATATATAATGTTTTTAGGTGTCCAGTACTGACCTGTGTCTTAGGGTTCTTGGGTTCCTTGGTGTAGGACAGCTCATAGATCTCATCTTCCGTGTAGTACAGATCCAGAGACAGCTGGGGGGGGGGGGGGGGGAGAATTGGGGGGGTGACTATACATTTAAGAGGTCTACTGTGTCTCTCAATACATCTACTTTAGTAATAGCTTTTCACAGTATCCATACCACTAAATGGAGCCCTATAACCAAATCAAATGTATTTATAAAGCCCTTCGTACATCAGCTGATATCTCAAAGTGCTGTACAGAAACCCAGAAACCGATAAAAACTAAATCAATTCCATTTGAGAAAAAGGTATTCTAGCGTTGTTATAAATAAAGATTTGAACAAATTAAAAAAATATCCCAGTGTCCCAGGGCAGTGATTGGGGACATTGCCCTGTGTAGGGTGCTGTCTTTCGAATGGGACGTTAAATGGGTGTCCTGACTCTCTGAGGTCATTAAAGATCCCTTGGCACTTATCGTAAGAGTAGGGGTGTTAACCCTGGTATCCTGGCTAAATTCGCCAATCTGGCCCTCAAACCATCACAGTCACCTAATAATCCCCAGTTTACAAATTGGCTCATTAATCCCCCCCCTCTCCCCTCTAACTGTTCCCCAGGTCGTTGCTGCAACTGAGAAAATGTTCTCAGTCAACTTACCTGGTAAAATAAGGGATAACATAATATATAATATATAATATTATAGATAATTTAAATCTCACGGTAAGTAGATGCAGCAGATCCTTGTTGGCTTCAAACGGAGGAGAGCAGGAGTGTACCGACAGCAGGTCAGAGATGTTAGAGTAGAGATGCTGCAGTTTCCCCAGGTTAATCTTCTGCTCCTCCAGGTAGTCTGGCAGGGCCTCGTTCAGGGAGATCAGATCCTTCAAGTGGACCCCCAGGATAGGCACTTTAAACCCCGAACACTCACTGTACACCCGTCGGTAGTTACTATAGTTACTGGAGGAGGACAGCAGCTCTGTCATCTCGCTCAGGGCCTGGAGAGGAGGAGGAGGAGGTAAAAAAGGGGGATTACTTCCTACATGGATGTTGCCGGTTTCCTCTGAACACCCATGGTGCTTTAGGGGGGAAGGTTTCAGTGGAGGCTCCTCAGAGGAGGATGGGGAGGACCATCCTCAGTGAATTTTATTTATAAAAAATAGTGTAACATGGAAAAAAAGTTTGTCCTTTTTAGATAAAAAAATTATGCTAAATATATTCACGTCATCCAAATAATTTATTGCAAAACACTGTTAGGTTAGGGTTAGGGCCTATCACAGCTAAGGATCCCATCAGCTAGGTTAGGGTTAGGGCCTATCACAGCTAAGGATCCCATCAGCTAGGTTAGGGTTAGGGCCTATCACAGCTAAGGATCCCATCAGCTAGGTTAGGGTTAGGGCCTATCACAGCTAAGGATCCCATCAGCTAGGTTAGGGCCTATCACAGCTAAGGATCCCATCAGCTAGGTTAGGGTTAGGGCCTATCACAGCTAAGGATCCCATCAGCTAGGTTAGGGCCTATCACAGCTAAGGATCCCATCAGCTAGGTTAGGGTTAAGGCTGACCTTAGTGACGTCAGGGGGTAGCAGACTGGCGGTGTCCTTCAGACGAGAGATGGAGCTGTGACACAGACCACCCGTCACCGCCATCAGAGTGTTGAAGTTCTGCAGCGCATGCAGCCTCTACAGCAGGAGGGGGGGGGGGGGGGATAAGTTTATTTGTCATCTCAGGAAGTGGTTCTGGACTCTAAAGAAAAAGGAACTTATGTCAGCAGACACCAGTGGAGGTTATTCAGAGGAGGAAGGAGAGGACCATCCTCAGTGAATAAAAAAATATAAAAACATAGTCTACATTTTCAAGTTGTCCTTTTTAGATAAAACTATACTAAATATATTCACATCACCAAATAATTGATTAAAACCCACTGTTTTGTAATGAAGGTCTACAGTAGCCTCAACAGCACAGGGTAGCACTATGGTATAGCCGGAGGACAGCTAGCTTCCGTCCTTCTCTGGGGTACATTGACTTCAATACAAAACCTAGGAGTCTCATGGTTCTCAGCCCCTTCCATAGACTTACACAGTAATTATGGAAACGCCTGGAGGATGTCCTCCAACCTATCAGAGCTCTTGTAACATGAACTGACATGTCTTCCACCCAATGAAAGGATCAGAGAATGAATATATTACTGAAAGCATAAGCTACAACTAGCTAGCACTGCAGTGCATACAATGTGGTAAATAGTTGACTCAAAGAGAGAGAAAGACAATAGTTAAACAGCTAGCTAGTTTAGCCTACTCAAACACCCAGCTCAAACAGGGAGGGATGCTATGTTAGCTAGCTGGCTATGGCTATCCAACAGAGAGGAATGCTATGTTAGCTAGCTAGCTATGGCTATCCAACAGAGAGGAATGATATGTTAGCTAGCTGGCTATGGCTATCCAACAGAGAGGGATGCTATGTTAGCTAGCTGGCTAAGGCTATCCAACAGAGAGGGATGCTATGTTAGCTAGCTGGCTATGGCTATCCAACAGAGAGGGATGCTATGTTAGCTAGCTGGCTATGGCTATCCAACAGAGAGGAATGCTATGTTAGCTAGCTGGCTACGGCTATCCAACAGAGAGGGATGCTATGTTAGCTAGCTGGCTATGGCTATCCAACAGAGAGGGATGCTATGTTAGCTAGCTGGCTATGGCTATCCAACAGAGAGGGATGCTATGTTAGCTAGCTGGCTAAGGCTATCCAACAGAGAGGGATGCTATGTTAGCTAGCTGGCTATGGCTATCCAACAGAGAGGGATGCTATGTTAGCTAGCAGGCTATGGCTATCCAACAGAGAGGGATGCTATGTTAGCTAGCTGGCTATGGCTATCCAACACTGGAACTCTTCCAAGTCAAGGTAAGCTTTTGGTTTTATTAATTTATTGCCCCCGGGGCCTGCCGGTGTAATTGCTAAACTGCTTGCTGATTGTACACTGTACTCCATGATAGTAGCAGGTTTACTAACACGTTAGTTATAGTAGCTAGTAGCTAATATGGTGACAACGATGTAGGCTGTGTGTAGTGGTTAGTGGTTATGAGGAAAGTGTTGTTTTTTTTGTCTGGTCACAGACAGCTGATGTGGTGTTCACTGAAATTCACAAGCGAAGGGAAATGGTGAGAGGAGGATGTGAGAAGGAATTCTACAACGAGCAAAAATGTTAAGTGTTTGCGTGTGATCAGGGGTGTATTCATTCTCCCGATTCTGTTGAAAAACATCTCTCAAACAGAAGCAAAACTGAGCAAAACAGTGCTCGAACACACCTGAATTTCTCCAACTGTTGGACTAATGATCACACCCTAGATCAGCTAGATGCAGCCAAGAGAAGTGTCACTGTCTGTCACTTTGATTACTCAAATTTTTCTCTCGACCTGTGTGCACCTACGTTGTAAACTTCCATTCATAGGCCAGGTTGTAACAACCTCATGATGGGTATATGGAAAATTAGAGTATCATGTAGTAGCTTAAACCTGTCGATGTTACATTGAACAGGGTGAATGGAAAATGAATGACAGTCATCCAATATGCTGTAATAGAAATAAGGCCATGGTCATGAAAATATATTAGTCCTCCTCCCTCATCTTAAACGTCACCAACCGCCGCTGACAGGCACGTCTAGATGGGAACTCTTCTTTCATGGAATCTACTCTCACACTTCATATACTGTACAGAACTCACACTTCATATACTGTACAGAACTCACACTTCATATACTGTACAGAACTCACACTTCATATACTGTACCGAACTCACACTTCATATACTGTACAGAACTCACACTTCATATACTGTACAGAACTCACACTTCATATACTGTACAGAACTCACACTTCATATACTGTACAGAACTCACACTTCATATACTGTACAGAACTCACACTTCATATACTGTACAGAACTCACACTTCATATACTGTACAGAACTCACACTAGCGAGTTTGTTGTTTCTAAGTTACCTGAGGTACGTGTATGAACCTGGTGAATACCTGGGGTCTCTGCTGAGTGGTGTGTGTGTGTGTGTGTGTGTGTGTTTATAGGTTACCTGGGCTCTCTGCTGAGTGTGTGTGTGTGTGTGTGTGTGTGTGTGTGTGTGTGTGTTTATAGGTTACCTGGGGTCTCTGCTGAGTGGTGTGTGTGTGTGTGTGTGTGTGTGTTTATAGGTTACCTGGGCTCTCTGCTGAGTGGTGTGTGTGTGTGTTTATAGGTTACCTGGGGTCTCTGCTGAGTGGTGTGTGTGTGTGTTTATAGGTTACCTGGGCTCTCTGCTGAGTGGTGTGTGTGTGTTTATAGGTTACCTGGGGTCTCTGCTGAGTGGTGTGTGTGTGTGTGTGTGTGTGTGTGTGTGTGTGTGTGTGTGTGTTTATAGGTTACCTGGGCTCTCTGCTGAGTGTGTGTTTATAGGTTACCTGGGCTCTCTGCTGAGTGTGTGTGTGTGTGTGTGTGTGTGTGTGTGTGTTTATAGGTTACCTGGGCTCTCTGCTGAGTGGTGTGTGTGTGTGTGTGTGTTTATAGGTTACCTGGGCTACGTGTAGGAACTTGGTGAAGACCTGGGCTCTCTGCTGTGCAGTGTGTCTGCTCAGAATCATCAGCTGGACCCACTGAGACACCCCATTACACATCATGACACTGCGCTCCAGGGATGGGTTGTCCCTCACAGAGCCACGCACCACGTAGCTACGGTAATCCAGGAACTGGCGCAGAGCAGGAAAGGACAGGACACAGGAGTGGACAGAGAGAGAGCGACAGGCAGGTAAGACAGGACACAGGAGTGGAGAGAGAGAGAGAGACGGGCAGGTAAGACAGGACACAGGAGTGGACAGGCAGGTAAGACAGGACACAGGAGTGGACAGAGAGAGAGACGGGCAGGTAAGACAGGACACAGGAGTGGACAGAGGGAGAGAGACAGGCAGGTAAGACAGGACACAGGAGTGGACAGAGAGAGAGACAGGCAGGTAAGACAGGACACAGGAGTGGACAGAGAGAGAGAGAGAGAGACAGGCAGGTAAGACAGGACACAGGAGTGGACAGAGAGAGAGAGAGACAGGCAGGTAAGACAGGACACAGGAGTGGACAGAGAGAGAGAGACAGGTAAGACAGGACACAGGAGTGGACAGAGAGAGAGACAGGCAGGCAGGTAAGAGAGGACGTGAACTTGTTAAAGACATTTTCCACTACTTTTGTATGCCTTTGAGCCAGTACTGAACGTATAGCTCACAAGCCAAAAGTGGTCCCTGAAAATCGCGTACTTTCTTGCTCGCTGTCACTCAATTGGCAAGAAGCTGTCACTCAATTGGCAAGAAGCTGTCACTCAATTGGCAAGAAGCTGTCACTCAATTGGCAAGAAGCTGTCACTCAATTGGCAAGAAGCTGTCACTCAATTGGCAAGAAGCTGTCACTCAATTGGCAAGAAGCTGTCACTCAATTGGCAAGAAGCTGTCACTCAATTGGCAAGAAGCTGTCACTCAATTGGCAAGAAGCTGTCACTCAATTGGCAAGAAGCTGTCACTCAATTGGCAAGAAGCTGTCACTCAATTGGCAAGAAGCTGTCACTCAATTGGCAAGAAGCTGTCACTCAATTGGCAAGAAGCTATCACTCAATTGGCAAGAAGCTATCACTCAATTGGCAAGAAGCTGTCACTCAATTAGCAAGAAGCTGTCACTCAATTGGCAAGAAGCTGTCACTCAATTGGCAAGAAGCTGTCACTCAATTGGCAAGAAGCTGTCACTCAATTGGCAAGAAGCTGTCACTCAATTGGCAAGAAGCTGTCACTCAATTGGCAAGAAGCTGTCACTCAATTGGCAAGAAGCTGTCACTCAATTGGCAAGAAGCTGTCACTCAATTGGCAAGAAGCTGTCACTCAATTGGCAAGAAGCTGTCACTCAATTGGCAAGAAGCTGTCACTCAATTGGCAAGGGTTCATCGGATTTCTAGGGGCTGGACCCACGTGAGGGAAAATTGCTCCGCACAGCTTCTAATTGAGTTAAGACAGTAATTCTGCTCATAGATGATGCATGTATGAACTACACATTGGCACATCCAGCCCAAAGAGGGATGTTATTTTTTTTTTAAACTTACTAGTCGCCAAAGTACCAGAGCATGTCTTTAACAAACAGATTTTTATTTATTTTATTTTTTAAATCAATGGCTCAATTTTAATCAACCTTCCTGCAGTGTTAATCCATTTAGTTGTTTGTGGTCAAATAAAATTACATTTTTTAAGGGGAATCAGTCTCAGTTAGGCTCTGCAAATATTTTATAATCTCGATCATGTAATGAATAGTAATTTGGGATGCAATGTCCTTTGTAGATCAATGATTCCCAGTCCAAGCAATGTAGTCCACCTCAAACACACATATTGACTGACTGGCTAACTGACTGACTGCTTTAACTGACTGACTAAATGGCTAGCAGAATTACTGACTGGCTGGCTAGTCGACTGACTGACTGGCCGGTTGGCTGACTGGCTTGCTGGTTGACCCACTGGCTAGTTGACTGACTGACTGGCTGGCTGGCTGATTAACTGGCTAGTTGACTGACTGACTGGCTGTGTGGCTGGCTGGCTAACTGTCTAGTTGACTGACTGGCTGGCTGGCTGGCTGATTAACTGGATAGTTGACTGACTGGCTGACTGGCTGGCTGGCTGGCTAGTTGACTGACTGACTGGCTGGCTAGCTGGCTAACTGGCTAGTTGACTGACTGGCTGACTGGCTGGCTGGCTGGCTAACTGGCTAGTTGAATGCCTGACTGGCTGGCTGGCTAACTGGCTAGTTGACTGACTGACTGGCTGGCTGGCTAACTGGCTAGTTGACTGACTGACTGGCTGGCTGGCTGATTAACTGGCTAGTTGACTGACTGAGTGGCTGGCTAGTTGACTGACTGACTGGCTGGCTAACTGGCTAGTTGACTGGCTGGTTAACTGGCTGACTGGCTGGCTGGCTGGCTAACTGGCTAGTTGAATGCTTGACTGGCTGGCTGGCTGGCTAACTGGCTAGTTGACTGACTGACTGGCTGACTAGCTGGCTGGCTGGCTAACTGGCTGGTTGACTGACTGGCTGACTAGCTGACTGGATGACTGACTAACTGGCTGACTAGCTGACTGGATGACTGACTAACTGGCTAGTTGACTGACTGGCTGGCTGGCTGGCTGACTGGCTGACTGGCTCCCTCCCTCCCTCCCTCCCTCCCTCCCTCCCTCCCTCCCTCCCTCCCTCCCTCCCTCCCTCCCTCCCTCCCTCACCGAGACGTTGCAGAAGTTTTTGAACTCCAGGTAGGAGAGGTGTTCAGCCATCTCATCCGGCTCCATGTGGTCAAACAGTAGAGAGACCTTCCTCTTCTTTACAGACTGAGACGGGGCCTGGGAGGCTGGGATCACTGGACTTTTGGGGGGGGGGGACAAATGATTATTACATTACTGTTATACCTGGGGATAAGTAAACAACCCACAGGACAGTATTAGAGTAGAATAGAACAGGCAGGGATGATTACAGTAGAATAGAACAGGCAGGGATGATTACAGTAGGATAGAATAGATTGAGACGGAGCCTGACAGGCTGAGGTTCGCTGGGCTATTGATGATTACATTACTATATTATTACTATTATACTGAGGGGAAACACCATTAAAAGCAGGGATGATTACAGTAGAATAGAACAGGCAGGGATGATTTCAGTAGAATAGAACAGGCAGGGATGATTACAGTAGAATAGAACAGGCAGGGATGATTACAGTAGAATGGAACAGGCAGGGATGATTACAGTAGAATAGAACAGGCAGGGATGATTACAGTAGAATAGAACAGGCAGGGATGATTACAGTAGAATAGAACTGGCAGGGATGATTGCGGTAGAATAGAACAGGCAGGGATGATTACAGTAGAATACAGTAGAATAGAACAGGCAGGGATGATTACAGTAGAATAGAATAGGCAGGGATGATTACAGTAGAATAGAACAGGCAGGAATGATTACAGTAGAATAGAACAGGCAGGGATGATTACAGTAGAATGGAACAGGCAGGGATGATTACCGTAGAATAGAACAGGCAGGGATGATTACAGTAGAATAGAATAAGCAGGGATGATTACAGTAGAATAGAATATGCAGGGATGATTGCAGTAGAATAGAACAGGCAGGGATGATTACAGTAGAATAGAACAGGCAGGGATTATTACAGAAGAATAGAACAGGCAGGGATGATTACAGTAGAATAGAACAGGCAGGGATGATTTCAGTAGAATAGAACAGGCAGGGATGATTACAGTAGAATAGAACACGCAGGGATGATTATAGTAGAATAGAACAGGCAGGGATGATTACAGTAGAATAGAACAGGCAGGGATGATTACAGTAGAATAGAACAGGCAGGGATGATTACAGTAGAATAGAACAGGCAGGGATGATTGCAGTAGAATAGAACAGGCAGGGATGATTACAGTAGAATACAGTAGAATAGAACAGGCAGGGATGATTACAGTAGAATAGAACAGGCAGGGATGATTACAGTAGAATAGAACAGGCAGGGATGATTACAGTAGAATAGAACACGCAGGGATGATTATAGTAGAATAGAACAGGCAGGGATGATTACAGTAGAATAGAACAGGCAGGGATGATTACAGTAGAATAGAACAGGCAGGGATGATTGCAGTAGAATAGAACAGGCAGAGATGATTACAGTAGAATACAGTAGAATAGAACAGGCAGGGATGATTACAGTAGAATAGAATAGGAAGGGATGATTACAGTAGAATAGAACAGGCAGGAATGATTACAGTAGAATAGAACAGGCAGGGATGATTACAGTAGAATGGAACAGGCAGGGATGATTACAGTAGAATGGAACAGGCATGGATGATTACAGTAGAATAGAACAGGCAGAGATGATTACAGTAGAATGGAAGAGGCAGGGATGATTACAGTAGAATGGAACAGGCAGGGATGATTACCGTAGAATAGAACAGGCAGGGATGATTACAGAAGAATAGAATAGGCAGGGATGATTACAGTAGAATAGAATATGCAGGGATGATTGCAGTAGAATAGAACAGGCAGGGATGATTACAGTAGAATAGAACAGGCAGGGATTATTACAGAAGAATAGAACAGGCAGGGATGATTACAGTAGAATGGAACAGGCAGGGATGATTACCGTAGAATAGAACAGGCAGGGATGATTACCGTAGAATAGAACAGGCAGGGATGATTACAGAAGAATGGAACAGGCAGGGATGATTACCGTAGAATAGAACAGGCAGGGATGATTACAGAAGAATGGAACAGGCAGGGATGATTACCGTAGAATAGAACAGGCAGGGATGATTACAGTAGAATAGAACAGGCAGGGATTATTACAGAAGAATAGAACAGGCAGGGATGATTACAGTAGAATGGAACAGGCAGGGATGATTACCGTAGAATAGAACAGGCAGGGATTATTACAGAAGAATAGAACAGGCAGGGATGATTACAGTAGAATGGAACAGGCAGGGATGATTACCGTAGAATAGAACAGGCAGGGATGATTACAGTAGAATGGAACAGGCAGGGGGATGATTACAGGGATGATTACAGTAGAATGGAACAGGCAGGGATGATTACAGTAGAATAGAACAGGCAGGGATGATTACAGTAGAATAGAATAGGCAGGGATGATTACAGTAGAATGGAACAGGCAGGGATGATTACAGTAGAATAGAACAGGCAGAGATGATTACCGTAGAATGGAACAGGCAGGGATGATTACAGTAGAATGGAACAGGCAGGGATGATTACCGTAGAATAGAACAGGCAGGGATGATTACAGAAGAATGGAACAGGCTGGGATGATTACCTTAGAATAGAACAGGCAGGGATTATTACAGAAGAATAGAACAGGCAGGGATGATTACAATAGAATGGAACAGGCAGGGATGATTACCGTAGAATAGAACAGGCAGGGATGATTGCAGTAGAATAGAACAGGCAGGGATGATTACAGTAGAATAGAACAGGCAGGGATGATTACAGTAGAATAGAATAGGCAGGGATGATTGCAGTAGAATAGAACAGGCAGGGATGATTACAGTAGAATGGAACAGGCAGGGATGATTACAGTAGAATGGAACAGGCAGGGATGATTACAGTAGAATAGAACAGGCAGGGATGATTACAGTAGAATAGAACAGGCAGGGATGATTACAGTAGAATGGAACAGGCAGGGATGATTACCGTAGAATAGAATAGGTAGGGATGATTACAGTAGAATGGAACAGGCAGGGATGATTACAGTAGAATAGAACAGGCAGGGATGATTACAGTAGAATAGAACAGGCAGGGATGATTACAGTAGAATAGAACAGGCAGGGATGATTACAGTAGAATAGAACAGGCAGGGATGATTACCGTAGAATAGAACAGGCAGGGATGATTACAGTAGAATAGAACAAGCAGGGATGATTACAGTAGAATAGAACAGGCAGGGATGATTACAGTAGAATGGAACAGGCAGGGATGATTACAGTAGAATAGAACAGGCAGGGATGATTACAGTAGAATAGAACAGGCAGGGATGATTACCGTAGAATAGAACAGGCAGGGATGATTACAGTAGAATAGAACAGGCAGGGATGATTACAGTAGAATACAGTAGAATAGAACAGGCAGGGATGATTACAGTAGAATAGAACAGGCAGGGATGATTACAGTAGAATACAGTAGAATAGAACAGACAGGGATGATTACAGTAGAATACAGTAGAATAGAACAGGCAGGGATGATTACAGTAGAATAGAACCGGCAGGGACGATTACAGTAGAATACAGTAGAATAGAACAGGCAGGGACGATTACAGTAGAATACAGTAGAATAGAACAGGCAGGGATGATTACAGTAGAATACAGTAGAATAGAACAGGCAGGGATGATTACGTGAAAATATTACCTGAGTTGTGAGAAGGTCTCAAACGTACAGGAACATTTCCCTCTGTGACAGGAAGCGTACTCAAACAGACATGGTGGGATGGCATCATAACTAAAGATTCAAGGAGAAATTATTATTATTATTATTATTTATTTAGCCCTTCTTCCCTCAGCTGATGTCTCAAAGTGCTGGACAGAAACCCTGCCTAAAACCCCAAACAGCAAGCAATGCAGGTGTTGAAACACTTCTCATAATTCAATCAACCAGTAGACTCTGTTACCAGTCATAGAGCTCTGTACCAGTAGACTCTGTTACCAGTAGACTCTGTTACCAGTAGACTCTGTTACCAGTCATAGAGCTCTTTGTACCAGTAGACTCTGTTACCAGTAGACTCTGTTACCAGTCATAGAGCTCTTTGTACCAGTAGACTCTATTACCAGTAGACTCTGTTACCAGTAGACTCTGTTACCAGTAGACTCTGTTACCAGTAGACTCTGTTACCAGTCATAGAGCTCTTTGTGCCAGTAGACTCTGTTACCAGTAGACTCTGTTACCAGTAGACTCTGTTACCAGTCATAGAGCTCTTTGTACCAGTAGACTCTGTTACCAGTAGACTCTGTTACTAGTCATAGAGCTCTTTGTACCAGTAGACTCTGTTACCAGTAGACTCTGTTACCAGTCATAGAGCTCTTTGTACCAGTAGACTCTGTTACCAGTAGACTCTGTTACCAGTCATAGAGCTCTTTGTACCAGTAGACTCTGTTACCAGTAGACTCTGTTACCAGTCATAGAGATCTTTGTACCAGTAGACTCTGTTACCAGTAGACTCTGTTACCAGTAGACTCTGTTACCAGTGATAGAGCCCTTTGTACCAGTAGACTGTTACCAGTGATAGAGCTCTTTGTACCAGTAGACTCTGTTACCAGTAGACTCTGTTACCAGTAGACTCTGTTACTAGTCATAGAGCCCTTTGTACCAGTAGACTCTGTTACCAGTAGACTCTGTTACCAGTCATAGAGCTCTTTGTACCAGTAGACTCTGTTACCAGTAGACTCTGTTACCAGTCATAGAGCTCTTTGTACCAGTAGACTCTGTTACCAGTGATAGAGCCCTTTGACAGACAGCTGTTGGTATCTTTGTCACCTACTCTGCTTGTCACCTGGTCTCCTGGTGTGGTGACAGGCCTGCACAACGGGCTGGAGCTAATACATACCAACAGCACATCCATTCAGTCAGACACACAGTGTGACTCACAGGTAGGATGTGTCTATGATGGCCTGTGTCTCAGACCTAGCCAGGGTCCACAATTCTCCCATCATCTGCTCTAGTTGAGGGTCAGCCTCAAACACCGCTGGGAACCTGCTGATCCACTGTCTATAGGACAGAACACAGTTACTATAGTAACAACACAACAGTATATAGCCTCAAACACCGCTGGGAACCTGCTGATCTGCAGGACAGAACACAGTTACTATAGTAACAACACAACAGTATATAGCCTCAAACACCGCTGGGAACCTGCTGATCTGCAGGACAGAACACAGTTACTATAGTAACAACACAACAGTATATAGCCTCAAACACCGCTGGGAACCTGCTGATCTGCAGGACAGAACACAGTTACTATAGTAACAACACAACAGTATATAGCCTCAAACACCGCTGGGAACCTGCTGATCTGCAGGACAGAACACAGTTACTATAGTAACAACACAACAGTATATAGCCTCAAACACCGCTGGAAACCTGCTGATCTGCAGGACAGAACACAGTTACTATAGTAACAACACAACAGTATATAGCCTCAAACACCGCTGGGAACCTGCTGATCCACTGTCTATAGGACAGAACACAGTTACTATAGTAACAACACAACAGTATATAGCCTCAAACACCGCTGGGAACCTGCTGATCTGCAGGACAGAACACAGTTACTATAGTAACAACACAACAGTATATAGCCTCAAACACCGCTGGGAACCTGCTGATCTGCAGGACAGAACACAGTTACTATAGTAACAACACAACAGTATATAGCCTCAAACACCGCTGGGAACCTGCTGATCCACTGTCTATAGGACAGAACACAGTTACTATAGTAACAACACAACAGTATATAGCCTCAAACACCGCTGGAAACCTGCTGATCTGCAGGACAGAACACAGTTACTATAGTAACAACACAACAGTATATAGCCTCAAACACCGCTGGGAACCTGCTGATCTGCAGGACAGAACACAGTTACTATAGTAACAACACAACAGTATATAGCCTCAAACACTGCTGGGAACCTGCTGATCCACTGTCTATAGGACAGAACACAGTTACTATAGTAACAACACAAGATTTACATTACATTTAAGTCATTTAGCAGACGCTCTTATCCAGAGCGACTTACAAATAGCCTCTAGGTAGAGGTCAGGATATATAGGTAGAGGTCAGAATATATAGGTAGAGGTCAGGATATCTAGGTAGAGGTCAGGATATCTAGGTAGAGGTCAGGATATATAGGTAGAGGTCAGAATATATAGGTAGAGGTCAGGATATATAGGTAGAGGTCAGGATATATAGGTAGAGGTCAGGATATATAGGTAGAGGTCAGGATATGTAGGTAGAGGTCAGGATATATAGGTAGAGGTCAGGATATATAGGTAGAGGTCAGGATATATAGGTAGAGGTCAGGATATATAGGTAGAGGTCAGGAAATATAGGTAGAGGTCAGGATATCTAAGTCTAAAGCTCATTTCATGTTTTGTGATCAAATTGTACTGTAGAATAGTGACAAACACACACACACAGACAGACATACACAGACACACACAGACACACGAACACACACACACACACACACACACACACACACACACACACACACACACACACACACACACACACACACACACACACACACACACACACACACACACACACACACACACACACACACACACACACACACACATCACACTGACCTGATAAGGTGGCAGACCTGCGGTCGTCTCAGTCCTCTCTTTTCCACTGGACAGTCCTTATAGGTTACACAGTCAAGGAATAGCAGCCGGAAGAGATGGCTTCTATACAACATGATGCAACTGTACGCTGCACATAACCATATCAGCTGTTATGGACCAACGTAACAAATACATTTCAATCAATGGTTATGGACAGCAGCATCGGAGTCTGAAACCACAGCTCTCAAACAACCCTGTGCCACTGAACACAGTCAATAGACACCCAGTCAGCCCACCAGAACACTGATCAGCTTCTTCACTCATTTCTATATAAAGGGTGGGGGGGGGGGGGGTAAGGTATTGGAAACATCAGGAGTAAACAAAGCAGGGTTTGTTTCCTGTTCAGAGGGATTATGGGACATGGGACTATGAGGTGCAGGGCACCGACAGGACTGACCACACTAACCCCTGGGCAGAATTAGATAACGTATTTAAATAGTGTTTGAACCCATATGTGGCCACGGGGTCAGGAAGCAGCAATGCATCGTGGGTAGAGGATATAGGGCGAGGAGTTTCTGGGCGAAGGTCTGTGAGGGAACAACCCAGCTGTGCATCATCAGAGTCATGTGAACTAGCTGAGACCCCCGCGAAAGCTTTCCATCCGAGTCTGGAACACAACCAATCAACACACAGGTCACAGGTTAGAACCAATCAACACACAGGTCACAGGTTAGAACCAATCAACACACAGGTCACAGGTTAGAACCAATCAACACACCGGTTAGAACCAATCAACATACAGGTCAAAGGTTAGAACCAATCAACACACTGGTCACAGGTTAGAACCAATCAACACACAGGTCACAGTTTAGAACCAATCAACACACAGGTCAAAGGTTAGAACCAATCAACATACAGGTCAAATGTTAGAACCAATCAATATATATATATATGCCATTTAGCAGACGCTCAATCAACACACAGATAAAGGGTGAGAGGTCAGGGGTTGCAGTAAGATACAGCAGAAGTCAGAATAGAGGACAATTTAGGTCATCAAAATCAAGTCTAGGTATGATTAAAACATCATTAAAAACACACAAAAAATACATTTTAAGTGATAATAGGTCTGAATAAAATTCACATGAGCACCACAGAAATGAGATGCTCATGTTGAGCGCCACAGTGCTTCTGAAATGAGATGCTCATGTTGAGCGCCACAGAAATGAGATGCTCATGTTGAGCACCACAGTGCTTCTGAAATGAGATGCTCATGTTGAGCGCCACAGTGCTTCTGAAATGAGATGCTCATGTTGAGCGCCACAGTGCTTCTGAAATGAGACAGTGAGCGCCACAGTGCTTCTGAAATGAGATGCTCATGTTGAGCACCACAGTGCTTCTGAAATGAGATGCTCATGTTGAGCGCCACAGTGCTTCTGAAATGAGATGCTCATGTTGAGCGCCACAGTGCTTCTGAAATGAGATGCTCATGTTGAGCACCACAGTGCTTCTGAAATGAGATGCTCATGTTGAGCGCCACAGTGCTTCTGAAATGAGATGCTCATGTTGAGCACCACAGTGCTTCTGAAATGAGATGCTCATGTTGAGCGCCACAGTGCTTCTGAAATGAGATGCTCATGTTGAGCGCCACAGTGCTTCTGAAATGAGATGCTCATGTTGAGCGCCACAGTGCTTCTGAAATGAGATGCTCATGTTGAGCACCACAGTGCTTCTGAAATGAGATGCTCATGTTGAGCGCCACAGTGCTTCTGAAATGAGATGCTCATGTTGAGCGCCACAGTGCTTCTGAAATGAGATGCTCATGTTGAGCGCCACAGTGCTTCTGAAATGAGATGCTCATGTTCGCCACAGTGTTCTGAAATGAGATGCTCATGTTGAGCGCCACAGTGCTTCTGAAATGAGATGCTCATGTTGAGCGCCACAGTGCTTCTGAAATGAGATGCTCATGTTGAGCGCCACAGTGCTTCTGAAATGAGATGCTCATGTTGAGCGCCACAGTGCTTCTGAAATGAGATGCTCATGTTGAGCACCACAGTGCTTCTGAAATGAGATGCTCATGTTGAGCACCACAGTGCTTCTGAAATGAGATGCTCATGTTGAGCACCACAGTGCTTCTGAAATGAGATGCTCATGTTGAGCACCACAGTGCTTCTGAAATGAGATGCTCATGTTGAGCACCACAGTGCTTCTGAAATGAGATGCTCATGTTGAGCACAGTGCCTGAAATGAGACAGTGTGCTTCTGAAATGAGATGCTCTGAAATGAAATGAGATGCTCATGTTGAGCGCCACAGTGCTTCTGAAATGAGATGCTCATGTTGAGCACCACAGTGCTTCTGAAATGAGATGCTCATGTTGAGCACCACAGTGCTTCTGAAATGAGATGCTCATGTTGAGCGCCACAGTGCTTCTGAAATGAGATGCTCATGTTGAGCGCCACAGTGCTTCTGAAATTAGATGCTCATGTTGAGCACCACAGTGCTTCTGAAATGAGATGCTCATGTTGAGCACCACAGTGCTTCTGAAATGAGATGCTCATGTTGAGCACCACAGTGCTTCTGAAATTAGATGCTCATGTTGAGCGCCACAGTGCTTCTGAAATGAGATGCTCATGTTGAGCGCCACAGTGCTTCTGAAATGAGATGCTCATGTTGAGCGCCACAGTGCTTCTGAAATGAGATGCTCATGTTGAGCGCCACAGTGCTTCTGAAATGAGATGCTCATGTTGAGCGCAGTGCTTCTGAAATGAGATGCTCACAGTGCTTCTGAAATGAGATGCTCATGTTGAGCGCCACAGTGCTTCTGAAATTAGATGCTCATGTTGAGCACCACAGTGCTTCTGAAATGAGATGCTCATGTTGAGCGCCACAGTGCTTCTGAAATGAGATGCTCATGTTGAGCGCCACAGTGCTTCTGAAATGAGATGCTCATGTTGAGCGCCACAGTGCTTCTGAAATTAGATGCTCATGTTGAGCGCCACAGTGCTTCTGAAATGAGATGCTCATGTTGAGCGCCACAGTGCTTCTGAAATGAGATGCTCATGTTGAGCGCCACAGTGCTTCTGAAATGAGATGCTCATGTTGAGCACCACAGTGCTTCTGAAATGAGATGCATGTTGAGCGCCACAGTGCTTCTGAAATGAGATGCTCATGTTGAGCGCCACAGTGCTTCTGAAATGAGATGCTCATGTTGAGCGCCACAGTGCTTCTGAAATGAGATGCTTCTGAAATGAGATGCTCATGTTGAGCGCCACAGTGCTTCTGAAATGAGATGCTCATGTTGAGCGCCACAGTGCTTCTGAAATGAGATGCTCATGTTGAGCGCCACAGTGCTTCTGAAATGAGATGCTCATGTTGAGCGCCACAGTGCTTCTGAAATGAGATGCTCATGTTGAGCGCCACAGTGCTTCTGAAATGAGATGCTCATGTTGAGCGCCACAGTGCTTCTGAAATGAGATGCTCATGTTGAGCGCCACAGTGCTTCTGAAATGAGATGCTCATGTTGAGCGCCACAGTGCTTCTGAAATGAGATGCTCATGTTGAGCGCCACAGTGCTTCTGAAATGAGATGCTCATGTTGAGCGCCACAGTGCTTCTGAAATGAGATGCTCATGTTGAGCACCACAGTGCTTCTGAAATGAGATGCTCATGTTGAGCGCCTGAAATGAGAGTGCTTCTTCTGAAATGAGATGCTCATGTTGAGCACCACAGTGCTTCTGAAATGAGATGCTCATGTTGAGCACCACAGTGCTTCTGAAATGAGATGCTCATGTTGAGCACCACAGTGCTTCTGAAATGAGATGCTCATGTTGAGCGCCACAGTGCTTCTGAAATGAGATGCTCATGTTGAGCACCACAGTGCTTCTGAAATGAGATGCTCATGTTGAGCACCACAGTGCTTCAGTGCTTCTGAAATGAGATGCTCATGTTGAGCACCACAGTGCTTCTGAAATGAGATGCTCATGTTGAGCACCACAGTGCTTCTGAAATGAGATGCTCATGTTGAGCGCCACAGTGCTTCTGAAATGAGATGCTCATGTTGAGCGCCACAGTGCTTCTGAAATGAGATGCTCATGTTGAGCGCCACAGTGCTGAAATGAGATTCTGAAATGAGATGCTCATGTTGAGCGCCACAGTGCTTCTGAAATGAGATGCTCATGTTGAGCGCCACAGTGCTTCTGAAATGAGATGCTCATGTTGAGCGCCACAGTGCTTCTGAAATGAGATGCTCATGTTGAAATGAGATGCTCATGTTGAGCACCACAGTGCTTCTGAAATGAGAATGAGCCACAGTGCTTCATGTTGAGCACCACAGTGCTTCTGAAATGAGATGCTCATGTTGAGCGCCACAGTGCTTCTGAAATGAGATGCTCATGTTGAGCACCACAGTGCTTCTGAAATGAGATGCTCATGTTGAGCGCCACAGTGCTTCTGAAATGAGATGCTCATGTTGAGCGCCACAGTGCTTCTGAAATGAGATGCTCATGTTGAGCGCCACAGTGCTTCTGAAATGAGATGCTCATGTTGAGCACCACAGTGCTTCTGAAATGAGATGCTCATGTTGAGCGCCACAGTGCTTCTGAAATGAGATGCTCATGTTGAGCACCACAGTGCTTCTGAAATGAGATGCTCATGTTGAGCGCCACAGTGCTTCTGAAATGAGATGCTCATGTTGAGCACCACAGTGCTTCTGAAATGAGATGCTCATGTTGAGCGCCACAGTGCTTCTGAAATGAGATGCTCATGTTGAGCACCACAGTGCTTCTGAAATGAGATGCTCATGTTGAGCGCCACAGTGCTTCTGAAATGAGATGCTCATGTTGAGCGCCACAGTGCTTCTGAAATGAGATGCTCATGTTGAGCGCCACAGTGCTTCTGAAATGAGATGCTCATGTTGAGCACCACAGTGCTTCTGAAATGAGATGCTCATGTTGAGCGCCACAGTGCTTCTGAAATGAGATGCTCATGTTGAGCGCCACAGTGCTTCTGAAATGAGATGCTCATGTTGAGCGCCACAGTGCTTCTGAAATGAGATGCTCATGTTGAGCGCCACAGTGCTTCTGAAATGAGATGCTCATGTTGAGCGCCACAGTGCTTCTGAAATGAGATGCTCGCCACAGTGCTTCTGAAATGAGATGCTCATGTTGAGCGCCACAGTGCTTCTGAAATGAGATGCTCATGTTGAGCGCCACAGTGCTTCTGAAATGAGATGCTCATGTTGAGCGCCACAGTGCTTCTGAAATGAGATGCTCATGTTGAGCGCCACAGTGCTTCTGAAATGAGATGCTCATGTTGAGCGCCACAGTGCTTCTGAAATGAGATGCTCATGTTGAGCGCCACAGTGCTTCTGAAATGAGATGCTCATGTTGCCACAGTGCTTCTGAAATGAGATGCTCATGTTGAGCACCACAGTGCTTCTGAAATGAGATGCTCATGTTGAGCGCCACAGTGCTTCTGAAATGAGATGCTCATGTTGAGCACCACAGTGCTTCTGAAATGAGATGCTCATGTTGAGCACCACAGTGCTTCTGAAATGAGATGCTCATGTTGAGCACCACAGTGCTTCTGAAATGAGATGCTCATGTTGAGCACCACAGTGCTTCTGAAATGAGATGCTCATGTTGAGCACCACAGTGCTTCTGAAATGAGATGCTCATGTTGAGCGCCACAGTGCTTCTGAAATGAGATGCTCATGTTGAGCGCCACAGTGCTTCTGAAATGAGATGCTCATGTTGAGCGCCACAGTGCTTCTGAAATGAGATGCTCATGTTGAGCGCCACAGTGCTTCTGAAATGAGATGCTCATGTTGAGCACCACAGTGCTTCTGAAATGAGATGCTCATGTTGAGCGCCACAGTGCTTCTGAAATGAGATGCTCATGTTGAGCACCACAGTGCTTCTGAAATGAGATGCTCATGTTGAGCGCCACAGTGCTTCTGAAATGAGATGCTCATGTTGAGCACCACAGTGCTTCTGAAATGAGATGCTCATGTTGAGCGCCACAGTGCTTCTGAAATGAGATGCTCATGTTGAGCACCACAGTGCTTCTGAAATGAGATGCTCATGTTGAGCGCCACAGTGCTTCTGAAATGAGATGCTCATGTTGAGCACCACAGTGCTTCTGAAATGAGATGCTCATGTTGAGCGCCACAGTGCTTCTGAAATGAGATGCTCATGTTGAGCGCCACAGTGCTTCTGAAATGAGATGCTCATGTTGAGCGCCACAGTGCTTCTGAAATGAGATGCTCATGTTGAGCACCACAGTGCTTCTGAAATGAGATGCTCATGTTGAGCGCCACAGTGCTTCTGAAATGAGATGCTCATGTTGAGCACCACAGTGCTTCTGAAATGAGATGCTCATGTTGAGCGCCACAGTGCTTCTGAAATGAGATGCTCATGTTGAGCACCACAGTGCTTCTGAAATGAGATGCTCATGTTGAGCGCCACAGTGCTTCTGAAATGAGATGCTCATGTTGAGCACCACAGTGCTTCTGAAATGAGATGCTCATGTTGAGCACCACAGTGCTTCTGAAATGAGATGCTCATGTGCGCCACAGTGCTTCTGAAATGAGATGCTCATGTTGAGCACCACAGTGCTTCTGAAATGAGATGCTCATGTTGAGCACCACAGTGCTTCTGAAATGAGATGCTCATGTTGAGCGCCACAGTGCTTCTGAAATGAGATGCTCATGTTCAGTGCTTCTGAAATGATGCTCGCCACAGTGCTTCTGAAATGAGATGCTCATGTTGAGCACCACAGTGCTTCTGAAATGAGATGCTCATGTTGAGCACCACAGTGCTTCTGAAATGAGATGCTCATGTTGAGCGCCACAGTGCTTCTGAAATGAGATGCTCATGTTGAGCGCCACAGTGCTTCTGAAATGAGATGCTCATGTTGAGCGCCACAGTGCTTCTGAAATGAGATGCTCATGTTGAGCAGTGCTTCTGAAATGAGTGCTTCTGAAATGAGATGCTCATGTTGAGCGCCACAGTGCTTCTGAAATGAGATGCTCATGTTGAGCGCCACAGTGCTTCTGAAATGAGATGCTCATGTTGAGCGCCACAGTGCTTCTGAAATGAGATGCTCATGTTGAGCGCCACAGTGCTTCTGAAATGAGATGCTCATGTTGCCCACAGTGCTTCTGAAATGAGATGCTCATGTTGAGCGCCACAGTGCTTCTGAAATGAGATGCTCATGTTGAGCGCCACAGTGCTTCTGAAATGAGATGCTCATGTTGAGCGCCACAGTGCTTCTGAAATGAGATGCTCATGTTGAGCACCACAGTGCTTCTGAAATGAGATGCTCATGTTGAGCGCCACAGTGCTTCTGAAATGAGATGCTCATGTTGAGCGCCACAGTGCTTCTGAAATGAGATGCTCATGTTGAGCACCACAGTGCTTCTGAAATGAGATGCTCATGTTGAGCGCCACAGTGCTTCTGAAATGAGATGCTCATGTTGAGCACCACAGTGCTTCTGAAATGAGATGCTCATGTTGAGCGCCACAGTGCTTCTGAAATGAGATGCTCATGTTGAGCACCACAGTGCTTCTGAAATGAGATGCTCATGTTGAGCACCACAGTGCTTCTGAAATGAGATGCTCATGTTGAGCACCACAGTGCTTCTGAAATTAGATGCTCATGTTGAGCGCCACAGTGCTTCTGAAATGAGATGCTCATGTTGAGCGCCACAGTGCTTCTGAAATGAGATGCTCATGTTGAGCACCAGTGCTTCAGATGCTCATGTTGAGCACCACAGTGCTTCTGAAATTAGATGCTCATGTTGAGCACCACAGTGCTTCTGAAATGAGATGCTCATGTTGAGCACCACAGTGCTTCTGAAATGAGATGCTCATGTTGAGCACCACAGTGCTTCTGAAATTAGATGCTCATGTTGAGCACCACAGTGCTTCTGAAATGAGATGCTCATGTTGAGCACCACAGTGCTTCTGAAATGAGATGCTCATGTTGAGCACCACAGTGCTTCTGAAATGAGATGCTCATGTTGAGCACCACAGTGCTTCTGAAATGAGATGCTCATGTTGAGCACCACAGTGCTTCTGAAATGAGATGCTCATGTTGAGCAGTGCCACAGTGCTTCTGAAATGAGATGCTCATGTTGAGCACCACAGTGCTGAAATGAGATGCTCATGTTTCTGAAATGAGATGCTCATGTTGAGCACCACAGTGCTTCTGAAATGAGATGCTCATGTTGAGCACCACAGTGCTTCTGAAATGAGATGCTCATGTTGAGCATGTTGAGCCACAGTGCTTCTGAAATGAGATGCTCATGTTGAGCACCACAGTGCTTCTGAAATGAGATGCTCATGTTGAGCACCACAGTGCTTCTGAAATGAGATGCTCATGTTGAGCACCACAGTGCTTCTGAAATGAGATGCTCATGTTGAGCACCACAGTGCTTCTGAAATGAGATGCTCATGTTGAGCACCACAGTGCTTCTGAAATGAGATGCTCATGTTGAGAAAGTGCTTCTGAAATGAGATGCTCATGTTGAGCACCACAGTGCTTCTGAAATGAGATGCTCATGTTGAGCACCACAGTGCTTCTGAAATGAGATGCTCATGTTGAGCACCACAGTGCTTCTGAAATGAGATGCTCATGTTGAGCACCACAGTGCTTCTGAAATGAGATGCTCATGTTGAGCACTTCTGAAATGAGATGCTTCTGAAATGAGATGCTCATGTTGAGCGCCACAGTGCTTCTGAAATGAGATGCTCATGTTGAGCACCACAGTGCTTCTGAAATTAGATGCTCATGTTGAGCCACAGTGCTTCTGAAATGAGATGCTCAGTGCTTCTTCTGAAATGAGATGCTCATGTTGAGCCACAGTGCTTCTGAAATTAGATGCTCCACAGTGCTTCTGAAATGAGATGCTCATGTTGAGCGCCACAGTGCTTCTGAAATGAGATGCTCATGTTGAGCACCACAGTGCTTCTGAAATGAGATGCTCATGTTGAGCGCCACAGTGCTTCTGAAATGAGATGCTCATGTTGAGCACCACAGTGCTTCTGAAATGAGATGCTCATGTTGAGCGCCACAGTGCTTCTGAAATGAGATGCTCATGTTGAGCGCCACAGTGCTTCTGAAATGAGATGCTCATGTTGAGCGCCACAGTGCTTCTGAAATGAGATGCTCATGTTGAGCGCCACAGTGCTTCTGAAATGAGATGCTCATGTTGAGCGCCACAGTGCTTCTGAAATGAGATGCTCATGTTGAGCGCCACAGTGCTTCTGAAATGAGATGCTCATGTTGAGCGCCACAGTGCTTCTGAAATGAGATGCTCATGTTGAGCGCCACAGTGCTTCTGAAATGAGATGCTCATGTTGAGCGCCACAGTGCTTCTGAAATGAGATGCTCATGTTGAGCGCCACAGTGCTTCTGAAATTAGATGCTCATGTTGAGCACCACAGTGCTTCTGAAATTAGATGCTCATGTTGAGCGCCTCTATAAAATGAACACATCATGGGCAGAACAGTTTGGCCGTTGCATAGTAACAACGGACTTGAATGTTAACGCTTTACAATATTGTGCAGTGGTGAGATCTAATACTTGAAATAGTAACAGTGCAAAGTAAGTTAACTGGTAACTGACTGCATATGATACATGGTCACTGTTATGACAGTGTTATGTAGCGCTATAGACAGAGAGAGAGAGGGGGGGGGACAGAGAGAGAGAGAGAGAGATGACAGGGGCGCTATAGAGAGGGAGAGAGGGGGGGGGAGGGAGAGAGAGAGGGGGAGAGGGAGAGAGAGGGGGAGAGGGAGTGAGAGAGATGACAGTGTTATGTAGCGCTATAGACAGAGAGAGAGAGAGAGAGGGGGTGAGAGGGAGAGAGAGGGGGAGAGGGAGAGAGAGAGGGGGAGAGAGGGGGAGAGAGAGGGGGAGAGGGAGAGAGAGAGATGACAGTGTTATGTAGCGCTATAGACAGAGAGAGAGAGGGGGGACAGAGAGAGAGAGGGGGGGACAGAGAGAGAGAGGGGGTGACAGAGAGAGAGGGGGGACAGAGAAAGAGGGGGTGACAGAGAGAGAGAGAGGGGGGACAGAGAGAGAGGGGGGAGAGGGAGAGGGGGGGGCAGAGAGAGAGGGGGGGACAGATAGAGAGAGGGGGGAGAGACAGAGAGAGATGACAGTGTTATGTAGCGCTATAGACAGAGAGAGAGAGAGGGGGGGACAGAGAGAGAGGGGGGTGACAGAGAGAGGGGGGGACAGAGAGAGAGGGGGCAGAGAGAGATGACAGTGTTATGTAGCGCTATAGACAGAGGGAGAGAGAGAGAGGGGGAGAGGGAGAGAGAGAGAGAGGGGGGGGAGGGGAGGGAGAGGGGGAGGGAGGTAGGGAGAGGGAGAGATAAGGGGGAGGGAGAGACACACAGAGAGAGAGAGACAAAGAGAGAAACTGAGAGAGAGAGAGGAGGGGGAGAGAGAAGGGGAGGGAGAGAGAGGGGAGGGGGAGGGAGAGAGAAGGGGAGGGAGGGGGGAGAACGGGGGAAGGGGTGGAGACAGGAAGGAGAGAGGTTTCAGTGTGTTATGTATCAGAGAGGTGTTACAGTTAGTTGCTGGGTAATGGTAGACCACTATATGTGGTATCTACTTCAGTAACTGCTACTTGGTAATATCTACTTTGTGTGTGTGTGTGTGTGTGTGTGTGTGTGTGTGTGTGTGTGTGTGTGTGTGTGTGTGTGTGTGTGTGTGTGTGTATGTGTATGTGTGTGTGTGTGTGTGTGTGTGTGTGTGTGTGTGTGTGTGTGTGTGTGTGTGCACGCTAGGGAAAAAGAGAGTTAGCACAAACTGTGTGGACCTTTGCTCCAAACAAAGATTGATTGTATGTGTGCCCTTTGTCTCACATGTCCACCCTGTCTCCCTCCTTCCGTGTCTCCCTCCCTGCCTCTCTCCCCATTCTCCCTCCCTGTCTCCCTCATCCTTCTCCCTCCCTGTCTCCCTCATCCTTCTCCCTCCCTGTCTCCCTCATCCTTCTCCCTCCCTGCCTCTCTCTCCATTCTCCCTACCTGTCTCCCTCATCCTTCTCCCTCCCTGCCTCTCTCTCCATTCTCCCTCCCTGACTCCCTCCCTGCCTCTCTCTCCATTCTCCCTCCCTGTCTCCCTCCCTGCCTCTCTCTCCATTCTCCCTCCCTGTCTCCCTCATCCTTCTCCCTCCCTGCCTCTCTCTCCATTCTCCCTCCCTGTCTCCCTCCCTGCCTCTCTCCCCATTCTCCCTCCCTGTCTCCCTCATCCTTCTCCCTCCCTGCCTCTCTCTCCATTCTCCATCCCTGTCTCCCTCCCTGTCTCCCTCCCTGCCTCTCTCTCCATTCTCCCTCCCTGTCTCCCTCATCCTTCTCCCTCCCTGCCTCTCTCTCCATTCTCTCTCCCTGTCTCCCTCCCTGTCTCCCTCCCTGCCTCTCTCTCCATTCTCCCTCCCTGTCTCCCTCCCTGTCTCCCTCATCCTTCTCCCTCCCTGCCTCTCTCTCCATTCTCCCTCCCTCTCTTTCTCTCTCTCCCTCTCCCTCTCTCTCTGTCTGTCTGAATCTGTCTCTCTGTGTTTGTCTCACCGAAGCAGTGCAGGCATCGCAGGATAAGCTCGTCTAGGCTAGCAGAACGGGGACTGGGGACAGGGTTCTGCAGCACTCTAGTGATCTCCGGGAAGCTAGGGCAGGTCATCCTCCTCTGAACCGTTCTCCTGCTTCTCACACCTCCAGGGCTGTCCACACGAGACTTTCTATAGAGGGAGGAAGACATGGGGAGACAGAGAGAGGGAGGTGAGAGAGAGAGAGAGAAGTGTGAGTGACAGAATGAGAGAAAGGGAGAGAGACACTGAAACAGAGTCACATTGCAGATGACGTACTGTAACAAGGCCCATACCATGGCCCAGTTTGTCTGCATCAGTGTTATGAAACCTGTTGTTTAAACACACACACACACACACACACACACACACACACACACACACACACACACACACACACACACACACACACACACACACACACACACACACACACACACACACACACACACACACACACACACACACACACACACACACACACACACACACACACACACACACACACACACACATGAACACAAAACAATACCGTTGTTTCAAACATACACACTGATGATGTGAAGGTCAGTAGGTGTGTGACAGTGTGGTGGTGGGTGTGTGTGTGTGTATGTGTATGTGTGTGCATGCGTGTGAGTTTGTGTGTGTGTGTGTGACAGTGTGGTGTGTCAGAGCCTAAGCAGGAGAACCTCGGATCTGACTCCAATTCTCTGAAAACCAGGTTACCAGTCTAACCAGGTTACCAGTCTAACCAGGTTACCAGCCTAACCAGGTTACCAGTCTAACCAGGTTACCAGTCTAACCAGGTTACCAGCCTAACCAGGTTACCAGTCTAACCAGGTTACCAGCCTAACCAGGTTACCAGTCTAACCAGGTTACCAGTCTAACCAGGTTACCAGCCTAACAAGGTTACCAGTCTCTTCTGGGAAGGCTTTCCACTAGATGTTGGAACATTGCTGCTATAACAGCCTCCACTCTTCTGGGAAGGCTTTCCACTAGATGTTGGAACATTGCTGCGGGGATTTGCTTCACAAGAGCATTTGTGAGATCGGGCACTGATGTTGGGCGATTAGGCCTGGCTCAGTCGGCATTCCAATTCATCCCAAATGTGTTCGATGGGGTTGAGGTCAGGGCTCTGTGCAGGCCAGTCAAGATCTTCCTTGACTCGACAAACCACCAATCTCGACAAACCATTTCTGTATGGGCCTCACTTTGTGCACGGGGGCATTATCATGCTGAAACAGGAAATGGCCTTCCCCAAAAGTTGGAAGCACAGAATCATCTAGAATGTCATTGTATGCTGTAGCGTTAAGATTTCCCTTCACTGGAACTAAGGGGCCTGAACCATGAAAAACACTGAGCACTTCAGTACGGGCCATTCTACTGCCAATGTTTGTCTATGGAGATTGCATGGCTGTGTGCTCGATTGTATACACCTGTCAGCAACAGGTGTGGCTGAAACAGCTGAATCCACTCATTTATAGGGGTGTCCACATACTTTTGACCATGTAGTGTTCGTATTTTAGCTTTTAATTGAAATACGTATTGTCTATACCGAACACTCAGATCACACTTTAAACTAAATGCTTTAGAAACGTGAGATGCAATTGCCAATCCTGGCCTAGAGGGTGTTCTAAACTGGGGAAACAGTCATGGAACACTAGAACTACACCTGTTACATACTGAACACACCCGTATTGTACTGAACACACCCGTATTGTACTGAACACACCCGTATTGTACTGAACACACCCGTATTGTACTGAACACACCTGTTACATACTGAACACACCTGTCACATACTGAACACACCTGTCACATACTGAACACACCTGTCACATACTGAACACACCTGTATCGTACTGAACACACCTGTCACATGCTGAACACACCTGTCACATACTGAACACACCTGTCACATACTGAACACACCTGTATCGTACTGAACACACCTGTCACATGCTGAACACACCTGTCACATACTGAACACACCTGTCACATACTGAACACACCTGTCACATACTGAACACACCTGTCACATACTGAACACACCTGTCACATACTGAACACACCTGTTACATACTGAACACACCTGTCACATACTGAACACACCTGTCACATACTGGGCGGCAGGGTAGCCTAGTGGTTAGAGCGTTGGACTAGTAACCGGAAGGTTGCAAGTTCAAACCCCCGAGCTGACAAGGTACAAATCTGTCGTTCTGCCCCTGAACAGGCAGTTAACCCACTGTTCCTAGGCCATCATTGAAATTAAGAATTTGTTCTTAACTGACTTGCCTGGTTAAATAAAGGTAAAACAAACAAACAAATACTGAACACACCTGTCACATACTGAACACACCTGTTACATACTGAACACACCTGTCACATACTGAACACACCTGTCACATACTGAACACACCTGTTACATACTGAACTACACCTGTTACATACTGAACTACACCTGTTACATACTGAACTACACCTGTTACATACTGAACGCACCTGTTACATACTGAACGCACCTGTTACATACTGAACGCACCTGTCACATACTGAACGCACCTGTCACATACTGAACACACCTGTTACATACTGAACACACCTGTCACATACTGAACACACCATTTGGTCAGGTTTTGGTCAGGTTACTGACAACATTGTCTTAGCTTAGCATGAAACACGCTATAGATCACATTAGACAGTTACACCACCTGCCCTGCTCCGGTCTAGAATACACTGACTACAGTGTTGCTTCCAGTTGTAGTTTGTTTAAAGCGGAGCCACTTGGGATATCTGTCTGTGTGTGTTTGACACACAGGCACGTACATCTGATATATCTAACTAGCTGATTCATCTAGCCTACATGATCAGCTAACAGCCACCCATGTAGTGGGAATGTCTCGGCCTCTCAGCCAGAATTTATGCTGCAATAGTTTGTGTCGTGGGGCTAGGGTCAGTCTGTTATATCTGGAGTATTTCTCCTGACGTGCTACCTGTCCCAGACCTGCTGTTTTCAACTTCCTAGAGACAGCAGGAGCGGTAGAGATACTCTCAATGATCGGCTATGAAAAGCAACCTGGCATTTACTCCTGAGGTGCTGACTTGTTGCATCCTCGACAACAACTGTAATTATTATTATTTTACCCTGCTGGTCATTTATGAACAATTGAACATCTTGGCCATGTTCTGTAATAATCTCCACCGACACAGCCAGAAGAGGACTGGCCACCCCTCATAGCCTGGTTCCTCTCTACCCGGCACAGCCAGAAGAGGACTGGCCACCCCTCATAGCCTGGTTCCTCTCTACCCGGCACAGTCAGAAGAGGACTGGCCACCCCTCATAGCCTGGTTCCTCTCTACCCAGTACAGTCAGAAGAGGACTGGCCACCCCACATAGCCTGGTTCCTCTCTACCCGGCACAGTCAGAAGAGGACTGGTCACCACTCATAGCCTGGTTCCTCTCTAGGTTTCTTCCTGGGTTCTGGCCTTTCTAGGGAGTTTTTCCTAGCCACCGTGCTTCTACACCTGCATTGCTTGCTGTTTGGGGTTTTAGGCTGGGTTTCTGTACAGCACTTTGTGACATCAGCTGATGTAAGAAGGCCTTCATAAAAACATTTGATTGATTGAATCTTAGCTTGCTTAGCCTACAATGTGTATTAATGTTTGTATCTGTATATAACTAGGCAAGTCAGTTAAGAACAAATTCTTATTTACAATGACGGCCTACCCCCGGGACGACACTGGGCCAATTGTGCGCCGCCCTATGGGACTCCCAATCACGGCCGGTTGTGATACAGCCTGGATTCGAACCAGGGACTGTAGTGACGCCTCTTGCGCTAAGACCGCTGCACCACTCGGGAGCTAAACATAGCCTACAATGTGTTTACTTTGAGTACATTAAAAGTCTGTTCCCAGACGACACATTTGAATTTGACCAGGTTTAGTTGACTGAGAACACGTTCTCATTTACAGCAACGACCTGGGGAATAGTTACAGGGGAGAGGAGGGGGATGAATGAGACAATTGTAAACTGGGGATGATTAGGTGACCGTGATGGTATGAGGACCAGATTAGGAATTTGACACCCCTACTCTTACGATAAGTGCCATGGGATCTTTAATGACCTCAGAGAGTCAGGACACTCATTTAACATCCCATCCAAAAGACAGCACCCTACACAGGGCAATGTCCCCAATCACTGCCCTGGGGTTTTGGGATATTTTTTAGACCAGAGGAAAGGGTGCCTCCTACTGGCCCTCCAACACCACTTCCAGCAGCACCTGGTCTTCCATCCAGGGAGTGACCAGGACCAACCCTACTTAGCTTCAGAGGCAAGCCAGCAGTGGGAGGCAGGGTGGTATTTACATAGTGAGCACCTGCCCCACCAAAGGTCTGTGTCCAGCCCTGTGAACACATAGTGAAACAGAGTAAGATAGAAGTAAGCCAGTGTTGATATGTTTAGTTCTCTCTATCTATTATCTCTGTCCATTATCTCTATCCATTATCTCTATCCATTCTCTCTATCTATTATCTCTGTCCATTCTCTCTATCTATTATCTCTGTCCATTCTCTCTATTCATTCTCTCTATCTATTATCTCTGTCCATTATCTCTATCCATTATCTCTGTCCATTCTCTCTATCTATTATCTCTGTCCATTCTCTCTATCTATTATCTCTGTCCATTCTCTCTATCTATTATCTCTGTCCATTCTCTCTATCTATTATCTCTGTCCATTCTCTCTATCTATTATCTCTGTCCATTCTCTCTATCTATTATCTCTGTCCATTCTCTCTATCTATTATCTCTGTCCATTCTCTCTATCTATTATCTCTGTCCATTCTCTCTATCTATTATCTCTGTCCATTCTCTCTATCTATTATCTCTGTCCATTATCTCTGTCTATTATCTCTGTCCATTCTCTCTATCTATTATCTCTATCCATTCTCTCTGTCTATTATCTCTGTCCATTCTCTCTATCTATTATTATCTCTATTATCTGTCCATTCTCTCTATCTATTATCTCTGTCCATTCTCTCTATCTATTATCTCTGTCCATTCTCTCTATCTATTATCTCTGTCCATTCTCTCTATCTATTATCTCTGTCCATTCTCTCTATCTATTATCTCTGTCCATTCTCTCTATCTATTATCTCTGTCCATCTCTATCTATTATCTCTGTCCATTCTCTCATTCTATTATCTCTGTCCATCTATTATCTCTGTCCATTATCTCTGTCTATTATCTCTGTCCATTCTCTCTATCTATTATCTCTGTCCATTCTCTCTGTCTATTATCTCTGTCCATTCTCTCTATCTATTATCTCTGTCCATTCTCTCTATCTATTATCTCTGTCCATTCTCTCTATCTATTATCTCTATCTATTATCTCTGTCCATTCTCTCTATCTATTATCTCTGTCCATTCTCTCTATCTATTATCTCTATCTATTATCTCTGTCCATTCTCTCTATCTATTATCTCTGTCCATTCTCTCTGTCTATTATCTCTGTCCATTCTCTCTATCTATTATCTCTGTCCATTCTCTCTATCTATTATCTCTGTCCATTCTCTCTATCTATTATCTCTGTCCATTCTCTCTATCTATTATCTCTGTCCATTCTCTCTATTCATTCTCTCTATCTATTATCTCTGTCCATTCTCTCTATCTATTATCTCTGTCCATTCTCTCTATTCATTCTCTCTATCTATTATCTCTGTCCATTCTCTCTATTCATTCTCTCTATCTATTATCTCTGTCCATTCTCTCTATTCATTCTCTCTATCTATTATCTCTGTCCATTCTCTCTATCTATTATCTCTGTCCATTCTCTCTATCTATTATCTCTGTCCATTCTCTCTATCTATTATCTCTGTCCATTCTCTCTATTCATTCTCTCTATCTATTATCTCTGTCCATTCTCTCTATCTATTATCTCTGTCCATTCTCTCTATCTATTATCTCTGTCCATTCTCTCTATTCATTCTCTCTATCTATTATCTCTGTCTATCTATTATTCTCTCTATCTATTATCTCTGTCCATTCTCTCTATCTATTATCTCTGTCCATTATTCTCTATCTATTATCTCTGTCCATTCTCTCTATATCCATTTCTCTATCTATTATCCATTCTCTCTATCTATTATCTCTGTCCATTCTCTCTATCTATCTGTTCTCTATATATTTCTCTATCTATTATATTCTCTATCTATTATATTCTCTCTATATATTCTCTCTATTCTCTCTATATATTCTCTCTATATATTCTCTCTATATATTCTCTCTATCTATTCTCTCTATATATTCTCTCTATATATTCTCTCTATATATTCTCTCTATATATTCTCTCTATTCTCTCTATCTATTCTCTCTATATATTCTCTCTATCTATTCTCTCTATATATTCTCTCTATATATTCTCTCTATCTATTCTCTCTATATATTCTCTCTATATATTCTCTCTAATGTTCTTTCTAACTGACTGGGAGGTTTATACCTCACTGGTTTGAAACTAAGACTGGGTCCGGTGTTCAGTCAAGGATATTCTCTCTATCTATTCTCAGTATATAATCTCTCTATTTTCACATTGATCTGCCCAGCATTCTCTCAGAATGGAGGGAGTTTTCTATCATTGATCTGCCCAGCAGTGTATTCTTCAGAATGGATAGTTTTCACATTGATCTGCCCAGCAGTGTCCAGAATGGAGGGAGTTTTCTCATTGATCTGCCCATAGTTACCAGAATGGAGGAGTTTTCATTGATCTGCCCAGCAGTGACCAGAATGGGAGTTTTATACATTCACTGGTTTGAAACATTTAAGACTCTGCCCAGCAGTGTACCAGAATGGAGGGAGTTTTCACATTGATCTGCCCAGCAGTGTACCAGAATGGAGGGAGTTTTCACATTGATCTGCCCAGCAGTGTACCAGAATGGAGGGAGTTTTCACATTGATCTGCCCAGCAGTGTACCAGAATGGAGGGAGTTTTCACATTGATCTGCCCAGCAGTGTACCAGAATGGAGGCAGTTTTAATTGATCTGCCCAGCAGTGTACCAGAATGGAGGGAGTGTATGATCTGCCCAGCAAAGAATGGAGGGAGTTTTTTGATTTGATTTACCAGAATGGAGGGAGAGGGATTTGATCTGCCCAGCAGTGTACCAGAATGGAGGAAGTTTTCACATTGATCTGCCCAGCAGTGTACCAGAATGGAGGGAGTTTTCACATTGATCTGCCCAGCAGTGCACCAGATTTAGAACCTTCAACCGGATTTAGAACCTTCAACCGGATTTAGAACCTTCAACCGGATTTAGAATCTTCAACCGGATTTAGAATCTTCAATTTAGAACCTTCAACCGGATTTAGAACCTTCAACCGGATTTAGAACCTTCAACCGGATTTAGAACCTTCAACCGGATTTAGAACCTTCAACCGGATTTAGAACCTTCAACCGGATTTAAAAAACAAAACAACAACCACATTTTAATTTGACCGTATATATAATAAATCAGGGCCTGTATTTCTTAAAGCGTCTCAGAGTAGAACCTTGTTTTTAAGGTGCTGAGAATAGTTCACAGTTACCAACCAGGTGTCTGCGTAATAGATAAAGGGCAGACTAGTGGTTCCTTGTTTTTTTTTTTTAGGAGTTTAAAAGTTGTAAACAGATGATTAGACGCGTTGTTAACTTTGTATTGAATGAAAATGAAAGACGTTTCAAGACGTTGTATGAAACATTATATATATTATAAATATCTACTGTGTCAAAGCTATATAGAGCTGTTAAATGGGACTGACGATTGTGTTTAAGTAACGGTAATATACCAACTACCGGAATGGGTTCAAATTAAGTGTTGGCAAAGTATTGGTGCCAAACGTTTTACCATTGCAACAAGCCATCGAGTTCAGAGCTGCCGATGCCTCATCGTGATTGGTTATTTCCCCACATTTTGATGTACAGTCAGAGTCATCCGTTATTGCCTGAAGCCATCGAGTTCAGAGCTCG